>NC_136263.1:129394437-129665679 GCF_964187855.1 Myxine glutinosa
ACAATAACTCATTTATTTTTGAGAAAAATTCATACAGAGTGCAAAAACCTTTTTGGTTTTCAACATATACATTTCTATCTTGATTTTTAAAACATAAATAATCCTTAGGAATGTCTTCACTCTCTCCTCCATTTATTTACAAATAAAACTATCTAAAGTCAATAACACCAATATCATCAACCATATAATATTTTCCTTCTTCTTCTTTATCCCCACTTTCTCGTTTAAATCTCCTCCCTAAAATTGAAGACAATGATGCCGTTTTTCTTGAAAATAATATTTATGTTAGACTTTGAAATTCTTCATTTTTCTCCTCAGTGTGTTGAGTTTGATTTATTTTCCGTAATACCTTCAATGTTTTATCAATCTCACTGGTTTCCAATATTTTTATATTTTTCCTCCCTCCTTCTTTTCTCCCTCTCCTCCCTCTCTCTTTTCTTTTTTCCGCCTTCTCCTCCTTATCCTTTTTCTCCCTTGCCTCCCTCTCCTCCCTCTCTCTTTCCTCCCTCTTCTCCTTCTCCTTTTTCTACCTTTACTCCCTCTCCTTTTTCTCCCTTTCCTCCTTCTCTTCTTCAACTCCTTCCTCATCCCTGGCTACCCTTGAGTTTGAGCCACATAGAATATCATGCATATATTCATTTGGATTTTGAGATATTTTTGTATCAGTAATTATTTTTCTCATAATAGGATACCAATAAAATTTGTTAATAATTTCTAAAAGAGTTTTATATTTCATAACTTTTAGAAGTTGATTTTTATTTAATATTTTAATCAATTCTTCATTTGAGGGTTTATCAATATTACTGTAAGGCCAGTCCTTAATTACAAAATTCCCATGTCTATTTTCTAATTCATAAGGAATGTAATATGTAACACCCTTTTCTTGTAAGTATCCTTGAATACAAAAATTATAATTCTCTTGTAGTATTCTCCCTGCCATTTATGTATAAAAAAATTCATGTTTCTGAAATATATGTGAGATTAATTTTATGACAGGTAATACCACCCCATCTTCCAATTGTTAAATCGGTTTGTATTCCTTGGCTTTCTATCTTTATCCGATTTCCTTCCTTCTTTGTCTTATAAACTATCACTTCGCCATCATATAATTATCTATTCTTGAAATCGTGTATTTGTTGTCTGTTATTTATGCTTCCACATATCTCTTTATCCACACCAAGTGGGTAATATTCTTCGATACGAGAATTATTTATATCGTAAAGGTCTTGTAGGTTTATTGAAAAAGTCCAATTATACCACAAATCAGGCATAACATACCCCCATTTTTCTATTCTCATATTAACTAAGTGTCCTTCTTTAAAGAATTCAATTTTAAGTAGATTGTTAAATTTAATAAGGAAAGGTGTATGGTTTGCAGGTCCAGGTGTTGTGGTTGTAAATTCTACTTGTTTGATATAGAGTGCTGTCGAATATTTTGTTAAATCACTGAATCTCACCAAGTCATTCACATCTGTGGGGATAGCATAATTAATTGATTAATTGATAAGTATTTTTCATATAAATATGTTTTGTTATATTATATTTTTGTTGTTCGGCCTGTGCCTTTGTATAATAATTTGATAAATCAATATTCAACTCTCGGGATGCTCCAAATAGAGAACCATCTTTTCCAACATGTCATTTATATTCGATGAAAAATGACATCATAATTTTTAAAATTATTATTGAGTTGAAATAATACATATAAACATAATTGACCACAACATTTAGAATGAATGTCTTGGACTTGAAATGTTTGATAAATACCATTCTGTAAGAATTGTATAACTTCAACAGGTGGTGGTATACCATAACTATCAAAATAATATTCATCCTGACTATTATGAATACAAACCCAATGAGAACCATTCTGTGCGTCTAAATTCATAATAATATTATTGGGCAACTTTGTTAATTAATCTCTCATACAAATAACCACATTATCAATTTTTAGTTTTTTACAATACTTATCAAGTTCTACATTTGACGTTGTATTCTTTCCAAATTGTTTAAACCATTTATCCATTTATTTATGAGAAAGATATAATCCATTACCCCTTTTAGTTAGGTTTACACCTGCCTGTGCGATAGAAGAAGGCATATCTCCAACTAACAATCTCGCTTTATCAGGTAAGCTTTCAAGCTTTTCAGCAAAATCTACAATTACACCACTTCCACTAATTTCATTCTCCAACTCCTTGTTATGTCTTTCCAATTATTTTTGAGCTTTTAGTTGTGCCTTCCTTTCGTTAGCAGTTTTTCCCACTGCTGAAATACCACCAGTCAATGCTCCCACTGCACTTAAACCAGCAAATAAAGGAATTAGAAATGGTAGAAATCCTCCTCTCGTCTTTATTATTGAATATTTCTTCAACATAGGTTTTGATATTTTAAATTTAAGTGATCCAGTATCATTTAGTGTTTTCACCTGCTCCCTTGTGAGCAAAACATCAATTCTCACTGTTTCTTTACTTTGAATTGTATTAACGCTAATCGTACAAGGCTTTGATATTTGATTTTGAATACAAGACAATAGTATATTAAGATTGATTTGATTAATGTATACCACAGTTGGTTCTTTCCTACTCATTTATTTATTAGAAAAATCTATGTGATATTAATCATAACACCATTATCTGTATTAATCTGCAATTCTGTTTCTTCCAAAAGCAAACAATATGTATCAACTTCTTCACTCTCCCCTCTTTCAATGTATAGAGAAGTATCCACTCTATTGGACTTTATAGTTTCCTTTTGAGAACTCAGGTTAATTGCATAGATTGTATGAAGTTTTTGAAACGCAGTCATATCCAAAATGGGTTCTTGTTTACCGTTACCGTAATTACCGTCCCCACACACCTTTTGGTAAGACTTGTAGGCTTCCGCATAATCATTTTTTCCCAATCAATTTCCAATCTATCTCGTGGGTAAAATGTACCATCAAGAGAAACCCGAAGTTGTTTCACATTAGCATTATCACTCAGTGCATTATTCTTATCAGTACCTTCATCTCCATCTGGTTTCTTAAATATGAGCCATAGCTATCGTGGCTTTCCTTGAAGAACACCCAAATTCCAAGTGTAGGTAGTGTGTTCCAGTTTAATGTATTGGCATCTTCTTTAAAGGTATGATACATTTAGCGGCTTCTTTGAGTTAAGTCTTCTATTTAACATCTCTTCCGTTTTAAGATAAGGAGTATATTCACTAATATACCAACACAAATCATAAATAACAAATTGATTATTATCAGCAAAAGCATTAGCAGTCAAAAAAAGCAATCTATTTACATTATCATTCTTTTTTTTTCTTTCTTTTTTGTATACAAGATCGAGGCTTGTGTGAGAGCCAACATTAATCACACAAAAAGTCAAAACCGATACATAAAACACAAAATAAGGGGAGCGGTACACAAGATGGAGAGAGAGGGGGAAGGACACAAACACAACATTTGAGAGCAGGGACATCGGGAGAAATGTGGGAGGGGGAGGGCTTGGGGGGAGGTGGGAGAGGTATAAAACATATGAACACTGCAAGGACTTCCAGGAAAGAAGTTGGAATTTCAAAAAAAGTGTATCTGGATTGAATTAGCGGGGGTAGAAAAGATCAAGGTTTTGGATGGGGAAAGATAAGAGATGGTGGTGAACAGCTGTTTTAAAGACCTGTAGGGTGGAGTGGGATTGAAGGGAGTGGGGGAGTATGTTCCAGAGGCGGGGGAAAAGGGGAATGAAAGAGTGAAAGTGAGCAGAGAGCCTAGATTTTGGCAGTTTAACCATAAGAGGGTTGCTGGCAGATCTTGTGCGACATGTTGGAATATTAGGGGGACAGAGCACAGAGAGAGCTGGGGGAGCAAGGCCGGAGAAGAGTCGGTAGAAGACAGAAAGACCACCAACTTGCCTGTGGTGAGTGAGCGAAAGGCCCTCGGAGTTAGCTTCATCGCAGGAGATTCCAATGATTCTGAAAGCTTTGGTTTCAACAGCGTGAAGCCGAGCTCGGTGTGAGGCAGGAGCACCGGCCCAGAGGGGGGAACAGTATTCCATTGAGCTGCGGATGAAAGCCTTGTATGTGGTCAGGAGCTCAGGTGTGCCAAGGAAGGACTTCGCACGATAGAGGATGCCCAGTCGGCGACTGGATGTGGGGGCCAGCTTGGAAATGTTGTTTCCCCAAGAAAGATCATGGCAGAGAGTGAGACCCAAAAGCTTGAGCGACAGAACTTCTTGGAGAGGATTATTGAGAAATTAGATGGGAGGGTTTTCCAGTCGGTCTTTTCGGAGAGACATAGTAAGATTGTGAGATTTGTCAGTATTGAAAGACATGTTCCACTTGTTTGACCAGTCTGTGATTTTGTCCAGGTCTGCAGAGAGTGAGGAGGCTGCAGACTGCCGATCTGAGGGATGAGGAATGGAGTGGCAGAGAGTGGAGTCATCAGCAAAGAGATAGAGAGGATTTTCCAGAGAGTCGGAGAGATCATTGATGAAGACCAGAAATAGCACAGGGCCCAGAACACTACCTTGGGGAATTCCAGCCAGAACAGGCAGGGGAGATGAAAGAAATCCATTCAGGGCCACACATTGCCTATGACCAGAAAGGAAGTCCGCAAGCCATAAGTGGAGATTTCCATGGATACCATAGGAGGAGATTTTGGTGAGCAGAGCTGGGTGCCAGACCGTATCGAAGGCATGTGATATGTCAAGTGAGACAGCTCTGATTTCCTGTTTGGCATTGAGGACATCCATCCATTGTTGAGACAGCAGAAGCATCATGTCCAGAGTAGAATGTCCTGTGCTGAATCCAAATTGATAATAATCAGAGAACAAGCCATTGGAGAAGAGGAAGGATTTGATATCTGAAGCAATGATGGATTCCATGACTTTGCTGATAATTGGAAGCAGGCTGATTGGTCTGTAGTTGCAAAGATCTGTTTTTGGACCTTTTTTGTGTAAATCGGTAATTTTTGCTGATTTCCAAGATGATGGCAGATGACCTTGAGCAAAAGAGAGGGTGAAAAGAACAGAGAGAGGGTGAGATAGAGCGGCAAAGCAGGACTTTAGGGCCCTTGGGCTGATGCCGTCTGGTCCAGTTGCAGAATCAGAGTCGATGTTTGACAAAAACTTCTCAACCTTATCAGGAGAGAAGGACACAGAGTCCAGGAGCAGTTGGGTTCGACTGGGAAAGGTGGGAACAGAGAGAGATGGGTTTTGAACACAATATTTTGAGGCAAACACAGAGTTGAGGCATTTGGCTTTGTCATTTGGCAAAGTGTATCCATTTGACGTAAGGGAGGGGATAGAGGGGGAACAAGCACCAGAAACGGATTTGACCAGACGCCACCAGGATTTGGAGGAAGGAGACAGGTTTGAGAGTTCAATCTTGAGTGTGGAGAGATAGTGCTTCCTGGCACTCCTGAGGGTAGACACACACTTGTTCCGAGCTTGGTGGAAGGAACTGAGATTGCCTTCATTTGGATTTGCCTTCGAAGAGGCAAAGGCAAGTTGTTTCTTGACAACTGCTTCACCACAAGATTCAGTGTACCCTGTATGAGAGGAAGGGTAAGACAACTGAAGATGAGATGGGATAAATCTGTGCATGAGAGAGAGCAGTTTGCTTTGGAAGAATTCCCAGGAAGAATTGATTTCAGAGGCAGTAGAGATGGGAGACCAGTCCAGATGATTGATGGCTGCTTGCAGACCGTGCCAGTAAGCCTGAGTGAAATGCCAGACTCGTCGGCGCTGAGGAGGCTCTCTGAGAATGGCCAGAGAGATGTCCACTTTAACAAGCACATGATCAGAAGAACAGATTGGAGCAGAAGAAGAGCAGCAGACATTTGCAGGGAAGTTTGTCATAACCAAGTCTAGAAGAGAAGATACTCCATTGACTGAGATCTGGGTCAGGAAATTGACTGATTGTGTCAGTCCCAATGAGTCGCAGAAGTAATTTGCTGAGGTACCATGGCTGGTGACAGAGGAACCCACACCCAGCCAGCTGGCATGATGATAGTTGAAATTGCCACATATGAGGAAGAGAGAGTTTGGATGAGTTGATAGAAGTTGGTCCATGTTGTCCGACAGCGAAATGTAAATGGAGTCATCACTGTTTGGAGGACGGTACAGAACACATATGAACAAAAGGTGGGAGCGGAGAGGAAGCCGTAGCCAGAGGTATTCCTGGGGGTGGGGTGGACAGAGGGCAGTGCAAGGAGAGTGAGGAAGAGAGTTTTTGATAAAGATAGCAACCCTATCACCAGGACGAGGCTCAGGTCTATCATACCAGAGGAGGGAGTAACCAGGAAGAGATATCAAGGAATCAGAGACATCTTGAAGGAGGAAAGTTTCTGTTAAGCAGATCAAGTCTGGATTGTCAGAAGCAACCTGAATGGAGAGATCAATCAGGTTTGAGCGAAGGCCTCGGATGTTTGAGGTCCATACCGTTAATGAGGAGAGAGGAGGAGCATCGGGTGTAGGACAGGGGAGTGGAGGGGTAGGGTCAGATGAAGGATGAGTGGGGGAGGTAGGGAGAGCAGTTGATAGTGTGTCAGAGATTACAGAAGAGTTACAAGAGAGGGAAGGATGAGGAGGACGAAAGGTTTGATGGTGATGTGATGAGGCACAGTGAGGGGTTGTTTGAGGGGGGCAGAGGAAAGTAGAAGGTTGGGGGAGGTGGAGGTATTAGATAGAAGGGAGACGAAGTGGGGAGGAGGCAGCTTTGAGGAGAAGGTGGGAGGGATGGTTGGGGAGGAGATTTGAAGGGGAAGGGTTGGGGGGGGGGGTTAAATGGGAGGGGCAAGGGGGGATTTTAGGAGGGGATGGGCAAGGGGGGAGTTTAGGAGGGGAGGGACAAGGGGGGAGTTTAGGAGGGGAGGGGCAAGGGGGAAGATTTGGAGGGGAGGGGCAAGGGGGGAGTTTAGGAGGAGAGGGGCAAGGAGGGAGTTTAGAAAGAGGATGATTAATGAAAGACGAACATTTATAACAATTTGGGCTTGTTGTGATTTTCAAGTTAGCGATCCGTTTAAGAACGATGGAGGAGGGGTGGAATGAATGTGAATTTAGAGCATGTAGTGATTTAGAATTATAAGAGATTGAATATTTCTTTGAAATTGAATGAGTTGGAGAGGAAATTGAAAAAAGCCTTTTACTACTGGCTCTCGTGGCGAGTTCGTGTTAATCGCAAATGTCCGAACTCAGCCATGATTTTATTGTTGTTCCTATCAAGGCCTTTCAAAAATGTTTGGGAGACAGGCCCAAATCTGTATACGTTTTGCTACAGACCCCCCACGAAGATTTTCGCTTACCCCCCACTAAGTATACATGAGAAAATCTTATTTTCTCAATAACTCGGCCAATACACATCCAAACTTAACAAACAAGATGTCTATACCCATGTTTTCAGGGTCAAGGATTATGATAAGGTTGGTTTTGATATGATTGGAGTCATTATGATGTCATAAATATGCAAATTCGATCCAAAATCGGCCTTAAAATCGGTCATTTACTCAAATAATAAATATACAGTCACCTGAAAAAGTAAGTACACCCCATGTAAAGTTTTGACTTTTTCAACATATTTCAACATACAGCTATTTGATCTTCATTTCAACAATATTGACAGATAAAGGTGATATAATATTACAAATATCATGAAACATTTACATTTTGTAGTCCATTGTATAATTTAAATAAACATAAATGCAAATTTCGCATGCGGAAAAAGTAAGTACACCCCTACATTTATCACTACTTCAAATACATAAAATTAGAATCAGGTGCACCAGCTCAGGTGCAAATGATTAGAACATCGTTAGAGAGGATCTTGGAGGAACCTGTCTTATTTAAACCTCAGACATTTAGTTTGGTTTGCCCTTTGTTGTTGAAGTGTGCGGCGTCACCATGCCTAGATCAAAAGAGCTCTCTGAGGCCTTCAACAAGAAGGTTATAGATGCCTACGAGTCTGGGAAGGGATTTAAAAAGATCTCCAAACAATTTGAAATCAATAATTTGACTGTCTGGAAGATCATCTACAAGTGGAGAAGATTCCAATCAACTGCCAACTTGTTCAGGCCAGGCCGCCCCAGCAAGTGTAGCCCGAGAGCAGACCACAAGATGCTGAAAGAAGTCTCGAAGAACCACAGAATGTCATCACGGGACCTACAGGTAGCTCTTGCTACTGTTTATGTCAAAGTGCACGAGTCTACCATGAGAAAGAGGCTGCACAAATTTGATCTTCATGGGAGGTGTGCCAGGAGGAAACCTTTGCTGTCCAGAAAACATCAGGGCAAAACTAAAGTTTGTCAATGAACACCTCGGCAAAGACCAGCACTTCTGGAACAATATGCTCTGGAAAGATGAGTCAAAGGTAGAGCTATTTGGCCACAGTACCAGAAGACATGTTTGGTGAAAACCAAAGACAGCATTTGACCACAAGAACCTGATACCAACTGTAAAGCATGGTGGTGGAAATATTATGGTTTGGGGCAGCTTTGCTGCATCAGGGCCTGGGCAGCTCACCATCATAGAATCCACTATGAATTCTTCATTGTACCTGAGCGTGCTTGAGGATAATGTGAGGCCATCTGTCGGAAGGTTGAAGCTCAACCCGAGGTGGACCTTACAACATGACAATGACCCTAAACATACCAGTACATCCACCAAGGAATTTTTTTTTTTTTTTGTATACTGAATCGAGGCTCGTGAAAGAGCTAACATTTATTTCACAAACAAATCAACCAGACAAACAAAATATACAAAAAGAGGGAGCGGAAGACAAGATGGGGAGAGAAGGGGAAGCACACAACCACAACATTTGAGAGCAGGGAGAAGTGTGGGAGGGAGAGGGCTTGGGGGCAGGAGGCGTGGGATGGGGAGAGGGGGGGGGGGGGGGGGGAGAGGTATAAAACACAAGGGGACCGAAATTAGCGGGGGTAGAAAAGATCAAGGTTTTGGATGGGGGAGGATAAGAGATGGTGCTGAACAGCTGTTTTAAAGACCTGGAGGGTGGAGTGGGATTGAAGAGAGAGAGGGAGTTTGTTCCAGATGCGGGAGAAAAGAGGATTGAAGGAGTGAAGGTGAGCAGAAAGTCTTGATTTTGTCAGTTTAACCATAAGAGAGTTGCAGGCAGATCTTGTGCGACCTGTAGGAATATTTGGGGGGCAGAGCCCAGAGAGGGCTGGGGGGGCAAGGCCAGAGAGGAGTCGGTAGGAGACGGAAAGACCACCAACCTGCCTGCGGTGAGTGAGTGAAAGGCCCTTGGAGTTTGCTTCATCGCGGGAGATTCCAATGATTCTGAACGCTTTGGTTTCAACAGCGTGAAGACGGGCTAGGTGTGAGGCAGGAGCACCCGACCAGAGGGGAGAGCAGTATTCCATAGAGCTGCGGATGAAAGCCTTGTATGTGGTGAGGAGCTCAGGTGTGCCAAGGAAGGACTTCGCACGATGGAGGATGCCCAGTCGGCGACTGGCTTTGGAGGCTAGATTTGAAATGTGGTTTTCCCAGGAAAGATCATGGCAAAGAGTGAGACCCAAAAGCTTGAGTGACAGAACTTCTTGGAGAGGATTATTCAGAAAGTGGATGGGAGGGTTTTCCAGTCGGTCTTTTCGGAGAGACATCGTAAGAGTGTGAGATTTATCAGGATTGAAAGACATGTTCCATTTGTTTGCCCAGTCTGTGATTTTGTCCAGGTCTGCAGAGAGTGAGGAGGCTGCAGACTGCCGATCTGAGGGATGAGGAATGGAGCGACAGAGAGTAGAGTCGTCAGCAAAGAGATAGAGAGGATTTTCAAGAGAGTCAGAGAGATCATTGATGAAGACCAGAAAAAGCACAGGGCCTAGAACTCTACCTTGGGGAACTCCAGCCTGAACAGGAAGAGGAGATGAGAGAAACCCATTCAGGGCCACACGTTGACTACGACCAGAGAGGAAGTCCGCCAGCCATGCGTGGAGATTTTCATGGATACCAAAGGAGGAGAGTTTGGTGAGCAGAGCAGGGTGCCAGACCGTATCGAAGGCACGTGAAATGTCAAGGGAGACAGCTCTAATTTCCTGTTTGGTGTTGAGGACCTCCATCCATTGTTGAGAAAGCAGAAGCAGCATGTCCAGAGTAGAGTGACCAGGTCTGAAACCAAATTGATGATCAGAGATCAAGCCATTGGAGAAGAGGAAAGATTTCATATCTGAGGCAATGATGGATTCCATGACTTTGCTGATAATTGGGAGAAGGCTGATTGGTCTGTAGTTGCTGGGATCTGTTTCTGCACCTTTTTTGTGCAAAGCTGTGAATGGCTGAAAAGAAAGAAATGGAGGGTTCTGGAATGGCCAAGTCAAAGCCCGGATCTAAATCCCATTGAGATGTTGTGGGGGGATTTGAAACGAGCTGTGCATGCAAGAAACCCCTCAAACATCGCACAGCTGAAATAATTCTACATGGAGGAGTGGGCAAAAATTTCTCCCAATCGATGTCAGAGACTGGTAGACAGTTATAAGAAACGCCTACTTGAGGTTGTTTCTGCAAAGGGGGCAATACCACCTATTCGATCCAAGGGTGTACTTACTTTTTCCACCTGTGAAATTTGCATTTATGTTTATTTAAATTATACAATGTACAACAAAATGTAAATGTTTCATGATATTTGTTATATTATATCACCTTTATCTATCAATATTGTTGAAATGAAGATCAAATAGCTGTATGTTGAAATATGTTGAAAAAGTCGAAACTTTACATGGGGTGTACTTACTTTTTCACGTGACTGTATGATTAACATAGCCTCTTAAAAGTAGTCATTGAACATGCATACATTGATTAGAATGTTTAAAACTTATCTAGGGTGACTGCTAGCATCATAATTTGGCCATCTTTTGATATTCAAATTAATTGAAAACAAAACTGAAAAATCTTGTTTTCCCCTATTAATACAGCGGATAAAGCTCTCATATTATAACAATTGTGCATTTTATGAGAAAAGCATGAAATTTCTAACATAGTTAGTGCATCCCATAAGGTTTATTTTCAGATGTGGATGGAAGTCAGATTTGACCTCTGAGGACCGTGAGAGGTCAAATCCAAAATGGCCACCAGTCCACCGGGTCTAATGTTCAAACGCACTTAATTTTGGAACCAAACAGTGTAGAAAAATATTATAGGTGTCATTTCCAACTAAATTGGAGATGCCCATTCCTTTGCTGATACGTTTGAGATCGCCAGAACACAAGGTCATGCATTTAGGTCAAGGTCAAGTTCAAATTACATTAAATATCTATTTTTATGATACTGCAGTTGGAACTAGTATTGGAAAAAGTTAATTTGAACTTTTTAAACTTTATTTTTTTCTAGGCGTCTTGCAGCGTCCAGTGCACCCTTTCTTTCAGCCACAGTGGATCAATTCATGGCACGATTTTGATGCTTCAGGGAGAGTGGTCCAAAGAGGCTGCCACCCAGTGGTCTCCTTTGTCCACCCCCAGTCCGATGGGTCTGGCATCTCTGGATCCAACAGTTGGCCTGGTAGCAAGTGCGCTTGATGTGCTGCTTGAGTGCTGCCTGGGTTGGATGAATGTTCTCTAGAGTTCTACACTTCTGTGTGAAGAGCTGTTTCCTGGCATCATTCACTTCCGTGCTCTCACTGGTTCGGTCGTACATCAGCACCACAAATCGCTCTAGCAGTAACATTGAGCCTTCACTGACCTCACTTGGCATGCCTAGGAGTTCATTGAAAGCATCATTCACCTCAGGGAAAGACTTCCAAGATTCCCAGGCAGTCTTCTTTCCTCTGCCAGCGAATGCAGATACAGTATCACACCCGGTGAAAGTGTGAAAGACTGGGAGAGTCAGACACTGTGTTGGATTCAATGTAGCAACCATTTCGTGAACAGCTATGTACCGAAAGCTTGACCCGACACCAAAGGCAACCCACAGCTCATCAGGAGCTGTCTTGCTGAATGAAGCCACAGCCAGTACCACCACATCAGTATCAACGGTATGTATGGTCACCTTCTTACACCCCTTTTGCACAGCATTTGTCACATGCAGAAGTAGACGAGTGTCAGCCTCCTCTTGCGAATATGGGGCAAGGTGGGCCAAGTATGACTCAGTAGGAGAGCAGAGGACTTCACTTCCATCTGTTGCATACAGTTCCTTGCGCTCGGCTAGAGGAAGATGAACAGCTTCGCGTGACAGGAAAGCAAACAATTCGGTTTTGTTCTCATCGACGCGAAAGAAGTCCTTCCAGTTATTTGGCATCACAGTAGAAGGAGCCACCCTTTTCCTGGTGCCCTTTCCCCTCTTCTGTCTGGTCGAGGCTTTCAAGCTGGCAGGTAGGTATACATCCCAGACAAGGTCGATGCGGCTGCTTTTCTCGAGTTGAGCAGAGATGTATGGTGCAAACACTCTTTCTCCATACTCTTGAAATGTTCTTGATGTTCCAGGATTCAGCATTTGAACCAAAGCTGCACCATCAATAATTGTTGCATCAGCCACAGGTGCACTATTGTTTTCGAGCAGATCTGATTCCAGGCAGCGAAGTAGATCTGCTTTTACCCCAATCCGCATTTTCCTCCAGTTGAAAGAGCTGGTGGGGCTGCCTGGTTTTCATGGGAGAAGAAATTGTCGATGTCTCCATCTCGAGTTTGACAGGAGATGTACAGCCTCAAAAAGAGACTGCAGTCACTCTTCAGTGCTGCGAGCTGTGCCTTCTGTTTTCACTTAACGTTGACCGGTGGCCTACTGAACAGTGGCAACTTGTTCTTTGGAAGTGTTTGTGTGACAGGTGTTGTACACTGTCCTAGCCTTTCTGGCACAAACTTAACAAATCACAATGTAACAAAACACAATGTTAGCACCAACCACCACATTTTACATCTAAGGTTTATATTCAGATCTGGCGATCTCAAAAGTATCACCAAATGAATGGGCATCCCCAATTTAGTTGGAAATGACACCTATAATATTTTTCTACACTGTTTGGTTCCAAAATTAAGTGCGTTTGAACATTAGACCCGGTGGACTGGCGGCCATTTTGGATTTGACCTCTCACGGTCCTCAGAGGTCAAATCTGACTTCCCTCCACATCTGAAAATAAACCCTATGGTATGCACTAACTATGTTAGAAATTTCATGCTTTTCTCATAAAATGCGCAATTGTTGTTGTAATCCGCTTTTTTTCTTATCTTTTCAGATAAATTCTGAAGACGAGTCCTAATCAACAATCAGCAATGGAATCTGTACGGCTTTCAGGGTCTGGAGCTGGTGATTTTGACCAGACAAAGTGTGTGATTTGTCAACAGCCAACGCAGGAAAAACTGATCAGCACACCCAATGGGTGTAAACAAATACGGGAAGCTAGTGGCACATGAAATGACTCTGTAACAAAACGCATAAAACTGATGCCAGCCGAGAGTGACTTCTTCTATCATGTTTCATACGAGTGCTACAAGAAGTACACCAATGCAAATCTGATCAGACGCATCCAGAAAGGAGTCTGGAGGAACTGAAGTCTGACAATTATTCCTACCATCACAAGCCTGTGTCGGCCTTCTTGATAGACGTCATGGCAGCAGTTCTCAGATTGCCCCTCACTGGACTTTCAAATTTCTCTGATCTGCTTTCAAAGTTCACACAGTTGACCGATGTGTACCACAGTTATGGTCGATGTGTTTACATCTTTGGCATTTACAATGACAACCCATCAGTGAAAGACAGTGAAAGGTTGCGGAGATGCAGTGTGACTCCAGTAGTTCTGAGCACGGTTGAACAGACAACCCCCCTTCCTCAGGACATGACAACATTCTGGCCATCAAACAAAAACAAAGTGCTGCTGGAGGAGCTAATCTATAGCCTCGTGTGTGAACAGTGATCGCAAGGCCATGAACAGCCGACCATACTCAGCCAGCTATGCATGGACAGTAACGACTGGCAGTGTATAAAGATTCACAATAGCACAGAACATTACATGCGGCACCTTCAGTCCACAGTTGAGGAGGCAGATCTCCACATACCCATGCATATCCTTGATTGTCTCCAGGCAGGTTACAAAACCTGCGTTGTTATCTCCAACGATACAGATGTGATAGTTGCCCGACTGTTTTATGTGCCCATCTTTCTTCAAGAGGGACTGAAGGAACTGTGGGTACGGGCAGGGAGAGGAACCACCTCCCGTTTTGTGCCCTTTCACATTCTGCATGCACGGCTGGGTCCTGATCTATGCACAGTCCTTCCAGCACTACACAGCCTCACAGGGTGTGATATCACCAGCAAGATTGGTACCAAGAAAGCGGCCCTCAAGGCTGACCCTGAGATCTACTTGCAAGGACTTGGCACAACGGCTCCACTAACTTCTGCAAAGATTCAGCATGCAGAACAATATTTGGTGAATGTTGTAGATGCTGGGAGCAAGTCCAGCAATTTCAAAGAACATCGAGCAGATCAATTTCACTTCTCTAAATCAACCTCACATCAGAATCTGCCACCGACAAGTCAACGCCTTGAACCTCACATCTATCGTGCATTCTACAATGCATACACCACTATGCATGCCCAAGATAGGCAACTCAACGTTGGAACAGGAGACCATGATCCAGTGGATTACGGATTTCCACTTGAGAATGGGCATCTTTTGCCATCAACATCATGGAAAACCCTGGAGGCACGTTGGTGCGTGGTGTGTCCATGTGGCAAATGCGCTCGTGTAATAATAATAATAATAATTCATTTATTTTGTATAGCGCTTTTCCAGAAGCCCAAAGGCGCTTTGACAGAGTGGCAAACATAATGCATAACAATACATGAAAACAACAATTGCAAAAAGACAAGAATCAATAGGGAAATATTTAAAGCAAAAGGAGGGAGAAGGAGAAGAGATAGTCAGGGGTTAAATGCTGTGGGTTGAATGTTGAATGCAGTGTTGAACAGGTGGGTCTTTAGTGATGTTTTGAATGTGGTGAGTGAGGAGGAGTCTCTGATGGTGTGAGGTAGTGAGTTCCAGAGGGTGGGAGCAGCGATGGAGAAGGCCCTGTCCCCCCAGGATCTGAATTTGGTCCGGATGGAGGGGGTCAGGAGGTTGGTACCAGCAGAGCGGAGGTTGCGGGTGGGAGTGTGTCTGGAGAGGAGGTCAGCCAGGTAGGATGGGGCCAGGTTATGGAGGGCTTTGTATGTCAAGAGGAGGATTTTGTACTGGATTCTCTGGGGGATGGGGAGCCAGTGAAGCTTGTAAAGGACGGGGGTGATGTGGTCACGGGTCCGGGAATGGGTGAGTAGACGGGCAGCGGAGTTCTGAATGTATTGGAGTTTATTGGTGATTTTTGAGGGTGAACCATAGAGGAGGCTATTGCAGTAGTCCAGACGGGAGGTGATGAAGGCGTGGATGAGGGTTTCTGCAGCCGTGGAGGAGAGGGATGAGCGGAGACGGGCAATGTTTTTCAGGTGAAAGAAGGCTGACTTTGTGATCTGTTTAGTGTATTTGTCGAAGGAAAGGGTTTGGTCAAAGATGACGCCAAGATTCCGGATGTGAGGGGAGGTGGATACTGGGATACCGTCGATGTTGAGGGCAAAGTTATGGGTGGATTTTGTGAGCGTTTTTGGGCCAATGTTGATTATTTCAGATTTATCACAGTTAAGCTTGAGGAAGTTGATTTGAAGCCAGGATTTTATTTCAGTGATGCAGTTTGTCAGGATAGAGTGGGTGTCGGTGGAGACGGACTTGGTGGAGATGAAAAGCTGGATGTCATCGGCGAAGCAGTGGAATTGGAGACCATGACGGCGGATTAAGTGACCGAGCGGGGACAGGTAAAGGATGAAGAGGAGGGGGCCAAGAACTGAACCTTGGGGGACACCTTGGGGGAGGGGAGCAGTGGGGGATATGCAGTTATTGATGGAGATGAACTGGCATCTGTCAGAGAGGTATGATTTAATCCAAGAGAGGGCAGTGCTGGTAACGTTAAAGGTGGATTCAAGTCGGGTGAGGGGGATAGTGTGATCGATGGTGTCAAAGGCAGCGCTGAGGTCGAGGAGGACGAGAATGTTGAGGTTGCCAGCGTCAGAGGAGAGGAGAAGGTCGTTGGTGATTTTGAGGAGAGCAGTTTCAGTACTGTGGTTGGAGCGGAATCCGGATTGGAATGTTTCATACAGGTTATTGGCAGAGAGATGATGTTTGAGTTGAGTGGCTACAGCGCGTTCCAAAACTTTTGACAGAAAGGGTAGGTTGGAGATGGGTCTGAAGTTGTTTAGGGTGTCAGGGTTTAGACCAGGTTTTTTTAGAATGGGGGTAACAGCAGCAATTTTGAGGGAAGGTGGGACGATGCCTGTAGACAGGGAGGAGTTTATTGTTGCAATGATAAGTGGAGAGAGAGCAGGGAGGGAGGCTTTGACAAAGCTGGAGGGGATGGGGTCAAGAGTGCAGGTGGCAGTTTTCATTCCTATGAGGAGTTCAGAGAGGTCAGTAGGGGAGATTGGGGAGAACCGAGACAGGGGATGGCAGGACAAGGGGGGGGCAGGTGGTTGGAGGGGGAGCGGGTGCGGCGGTGGTCAAGCTGTTGTAGATGTTGTCAATTTTGCGTTGGAAGAAAGAGAGGAAGGAGATGCAGTTGTCTTCTGTGAATGACTGGGTGGTGGTGTTCAGGGGGCGGAGGAGTTTGTTTATTGTCGAGAAGAGTGCTTTTGGGTTTCCGGAGCCAGAGTGGATAATTTGAGAGTAGTAGGCAGAGCGGGCGCGGGAGAGGGCATCTTTGTAGTGTTGTATGTGGTCCTTGTAGGCTTGGGAGTGAACTGTGAGACCCGTTTTATTGCGGAGTCTTTCAAGTTGGCGAGCACGAGTTTTCATCAGGTGGAGTTCAGGGGTAAACCAGGGAGCAGAATGGGTGAAAGAAACTGTTTTGGTTTTTACAGGTGCAAGCTGGTCAAGGCAGGAGGAGAGAGTGTGGTTGTAGTAGTCAGTGAGGTCGGAAGGGGTGTGGAGGTCAATGAAGGGAGAAGTGGACATTTTTTCAGAGAGGGTGGATGAGAATGAGGTAGGTGAAAGAGCGTTTAGCTTACGGAAGTTGATTGTGCGATAATGCCTTGGTGTTGGGGCGGGGATGTTGATGGTCAGAGTGATGGCTAAGTGGTCAGAGAGGGTGAGGTCGGAGCCATAGAGATGGTGCAAACTTAATCCAGTGGAGCAGACAAGGTCCAAAATGTGACCACGGATATGGGTAGGAAAGTCGACATGTTGAGTGAGGTTAAAGCAGGTGAGTAAATCAGTGAAGTCAGTGGTTATTGTGGAGTCAGTGGAGTCCATGTGGATATTGAAATCACCAAGGAGGAGGATTGAGGGGGAGAGGGAACATAGCTGGGTCAGAAAGTAGGAGAAGTCAGACAGGAATGTTGGGTGTGGTTTGGGAGGGCGGTAGACGACAGCCATGACTGACTGCGTGCGACCAGAGAGTTTTAAAGCCAGGTGTTCAAATGATGGAGCAGATGAGATGGAGATGAGGTTGGTCTTGATGTCTTGACGGTGGATAACGGCAATTCCACCACCTCGGCCCTCCGAGCGTGGTTTATTGACGTAGGAATATCCATTGGGTGTGGTGAGGTTAAGTGTGTAGTAGTCCAGAGGTTGTTGCCAGGTTTCGGTGAGACAGAGAAAGTCCAGTTTGTTATCCAGGATGTATTCGTTCAGGATGAGGCATTTGTTGTTGAGGGACCGGGTGTTGAACAGGGTGAGCTTGATGTTGTTTTGAACAGCAGGGATGAATTCAGGTGATTTAGCCAGGGTTCGTAGGCAGGAGGTGCGATCGTGTGGGTTGCTGTGACCAGGTGCGCTGGGACGAAGAGTGAGAGTGCGCTGAGCCGACCAGAGGACGGGGATGGAGTGACCTGATTGCAAATAAACAAACTTACGACCGGAGCCACGGTGAATGTACCTGGGTCGTCGGAGGAGTCCATTTGATTTGATGGCAGAGATGCATGATGGGGTGGAGCGGGTATTGAGCAGAAGAAGCCTTGCGGCGGAGTACCTCAGAGCCATGCCAGGCAGGAGCGAAGGGACGAGTACGAGGCCAAGGTCGAGGAGGCAAAGCGGCAAACGCAGCGGCAAACGCAGCGGCAAACGACTGCAGCCGCTAATCAAGACCACAGCGGCAAACAGCCACCGCCGCAAACAACGGCCACAAACAACGGGAGCGGGCCTGAGGAAACAGTGGAGGAGCCGGGCAGGCGAAGCCAGGAGCAGAGCCGGGACCGAGCAGAGGGCAGACCCAACGGTCAAAAATCCGCCACGACCACCAGAAAAGCAAACTATGTACAATGGCCCAGTCGGAGAAGCGGCGAACAAGTAACGCCAGCGTCCTCTCCAGACCGTACCGGAAGTGTAACGTGCCCTTGTCGAGCAGCCCTGGTAAAATGTTCTGTGTTCTGCAAGTGCCAGAATACGGAAAACTGTAAAAATCCTTACAATTGATATGATACATTAGACTCTGTTATGCTACTGACATCAATGCTGTAATGGGTACAGTGAGTGCACAGCCGATCAAGAGCCTGTACTTTATGTGTCTTTGCTATAATTATGATGTTAATAACTTTTCATTTACATGTTTAATATCAATGTTGTTTTGTTACCTTAACAGTTTAACAATAAAATGAGATTCTTCAATAATGATGGCTTCTAATTAGCAGAATTAACGTATTATTGATACAGTTTCTTACCCAATCAAAATTAAAACAAGTACAAATACATTCAAAGTACACCGCCCCATGCCAAATAATTAAATATGCTGCAGCGCGGCATTGCCGGGGCGCCTCTGGCGCCCGGCAATACCGCAGTGCAGCTCATTGAGGCTGCATTGGGAGGGAGAGGTGTACACTAATTGATTGATTAATTGTATAATTAAAATCAATAAAAGATTATCACAAAATATTTTCATAATCAATTGGCTAATCGCATAACTAAACCACTAGTGCTTCATCCGAAGATGTATCTTTTAGAAATTTAATTAAATAAGTCATTTATAAAAAATTAAATAATTAATTGATTACTCAATAAATAATTAATCGATTAATCAATAAATAATTAATAGATGAAATGATTAATCAATAAATCAAAAATATCCTTGATAGCCACATCACTTGGTCACTCATGTCCAAATATTAGCTTCCCAGCTCAAAAGGTGCCTGAGATATTGGCCAAATGAGAAAGAAAATAAATAAATGATTAATAATGAAAATAAATAAATAATAATCATAAAAAAATTTAATTATTAATCAATTTGGTCAGAGAACACATAAACTACCACTATTTCATCAGAATCTGTAACTTTAAAAAAAAAAAATTTTTTGTCATTAATCGAATAATTAAATAATTAATCGATTAATTGATTAATTAATAAATCAAAAATATCCTTTGCAGCCAAATCACCTGGTCATTGGCATGTCCAAATATCAGCTTCCTAACTCAAAAGGTGCCTGAGTTAATAATGGTCAGAAGAGAAATGAAATTTAATTAATTAAATAAGTACTTAATTAAACGCTAATAATTAAATAACTCCTCAATTAATTGATTATTCAAAAAACAAAAAATACCATATTTGACAAAGGACTTGCTCACTACTGTGCCGAAATTTCAGCTTCCTAGCTCAAAGGATGGCTGAGATATCGCCCGGACAACCAAGAAAACAAGAAAGAAAACAAACAAGAAAACAAACAAGAAACCAGAGTGAAAACTGAGTACTCTCTTTCAGCGTGCGTCACTGCCGAGCCCCCTTCGGTGCCCGGCAATGACGATTTGCAATGCCTGGAGGTGGCATAGGAAAGGAGCGGTGTACAATAGACTAATCATGATCCTTGTCCATGAAAACATAGGTGTGGATTCATTGTGCATTGAGCTGTGGTGCAAGTGGATCGAGTCATAAGGGAAAACAAGATTTTTCAGTTTTGTTTTCAATTAATTTGAATATCAAAAGATGGTATGTATACTCATTCATAACCCAAATTATGATGCTAGCAGTCACCCGAGATAAGTTTTAAACATTACAATCAATGTATACATGTTCAATGACTACTTTTAAGAGGCTATGTTAATCATATATTTATTCTTCAGGTAAATGACCCATTTTAAGGCCGATTTTGGATCGAATTTGCATATTTATGACATCATAATGACTCCAATCATAACAAAACCAACCTTATCATAATCCTTGACCCTGAAAACATGGGTATAGATACCTTGTTTGCTAAGTTTGGATGTGTATTAGCCGAGTTATTGAGAAAATAAGATTTTCTCATGTATACTTAGTGGGGGGCGGGGGGGTGAGGGGGGGTGAGCGAAAATCTTCGTGGGGGGTCTGTAGCAAAACGTATACAGATTTGGGCCTGTCACCCAAACCTTTTTGAAAGGCCTTGATATGTACAGCAATAAAATCATGGCTGACTTCGTACATTTGCGATTAACACGAACTCCCCCCTAGAGCCTAGAGTACAATCTTTAAACATGCATTAAACATGAGAGTGAATCATACAAATCTTGATAAATCTTGCCAATTAAGGTATTTACTGTGGGGATCTCTCTATCTAAACACTCCAGTTGAGCTCATTTTCTACACTCAAGCACACAGCTGGTTACATCCTTCAAGGCCAAAGGAAGATAAGATTGAGTACAATGTTTTGGATTATGTCGAACTAGGCCAAAGGTCTACCACATACGAGACAGTGGTCTGCAGGCTCTTCAGCGCCCAGGGCAACTTGACCGTGTATGAAAAATACACACAGTGCATTCAGAAAGTATTCAGACCCCTTCACTTGTTTCACATTTTGTTATGTTGCAGCCTTATGCTGAAATCGTTTAAATTCATTTTTCCCTCATCAATCTTCACTCAATACCCCATAATGACAAAGAGAAAACAGGATTTTAGAAAGTTTTGCAAATTTATTAAAAAATAAAAAACTGAAATATCACATTGACATAAGTATTCCTACCCTTTGCTATGACACTTGAAATGTAGCTCAGGTGCCTCCCATTTCTCTTGATCATCTTTGAGATGTTTCTACACCTTGATTGGCGTCCACCTGTGGTAAATTCAATTGATTGGACATGATTTGGAAAGGCACACACCTGTCTAAGGTCTCACAGCTGACAATGCATATCAGAGCAAAAACCAAGGCATGTGGTCGAATGAACTGCCTGCAGAGCTCAGATATAGGATTGTGTCGAGGTACAGATCTGGGGAAGCCTACAAAAAATCTCTGCTGCATTGAAGGTTCCCAAGAGCATAGTGGCCTCCATAATTCTTAAATGGAAGAAGTTTGGAACAACCAGGACTCTTCCTAGAGCTGGCCGCCCGGCCAAACTGAGCAATCGGGGGAGAAGGGCCTTGATAAGAGAGGTATAAACAAAGTGTGTGGGTGGGTGTCTAAACGCAAATGTTGAATTTTTTTACTTCTGGCTAAACTAAAATTTACATTTTTGACTTCCATATGTATTACATTTATATTTTTCCCTGTGAGCTCAAACCTAAACTCATCCAAAACGTCACTATATGAAACTCTCTCAAAATTTGGTGATTCTACTTTCTGTCATTGCCCAGTTGCCAACAAACAGACATACAGACAAAAATTATATCTATAGCATGGTAATGTTAAATTTCAAGTGAAGTGACCTTTTAAATTTTACAGTTTGTCAAACAATTTATGTTGTTAATTATGTGACCTTTGCGAGCACTCTTGTCTTTTCCTTTTCTCCAATTCTTGGTAACGTCTTGCGAAAAGCAA
Organism: Myxine glutinosa; assembly: GCF_964187855.1. NCBI lineage: Eukaryota > Metazoa > Chordata > Myxini > Myxiniformes > Myxinidae > Myxine > Myxine glutinosa. The sequence goes on from NC_136263.1 coordinate 129,416,151, forward strand.
TGCAAAGGCCTTCTTCCTCAGCTTCTGCCAGAAATTGGTTAATGCCATGTTTTCCATAATCATCATAATCCTCTACTGTTCCAACATACAGCCACCCAAAGTAGCTGACTAAATGAGCCATTGCACTGGATTGAACGACATCACTTGGAACAGTGCGCAGGAATGATGGAAACCTCTTCTTGTCACTCAAACACTTGCAAGTAGCAATGTAACCTACCTGCAAATAATTTTAAAATTGATAAATATTCCTGGAATTAAAATTTTCAATGTATGTATTTATGTCTTCATCTCATATATGAGATCTGTATTACATCTACACATCACTGTGAATAACAGGACAATATAACATTATAATCTTTATTATGGAACCTACCATATAAAACATTGCAAATTATTCATCACTGATGTATTTTTTACACACTTGTGCAACATTTTACTGAAGTGCAGCAAATTGTGAAAAATCAATAGAAAGTGGATTGCAATCAGCAATTATTTGTAATTTGTTAAAAAAATTATCAGCAACAAATGAGACACAAAATAAACTCTCCATTGTCAAACATAATTTTAAAAAGCCTACATTATTAATTTTGGGTGTTCTATGTTTAACTGTTCTTTCCTGTAAAAACAAAAACATAACTGTTCCTTCCTGAAAATAAATTCATCACAGATCATAACACTGTATATAGAGATGTAAACATTTTTTGTTTTTATACAGCTAGTGATCTATCATTAGACATTATCAAAAAATTCCATACATTTATGTCAATCAAAAAGATATTAGGAGAGATTTTACAGAGCACAGCAAATCATGCGATTTGAATCTAGGATCTCAACACAATAATATTAGTTGTGCTACATAGGGACATTATAAAGGCCAACTTGTTCGACTTGAGAGCCAGAATGATCACATTACTTACATTACTTGATGGTCTTCCCATCAACAAGCATGTTCATTTTTTTCACCGATCAGGTCCAAACTTTGAAAGGCCACAAATTAACTTGCTAATGACCTTCAGGAACAGTACAAAGAGGTATCATATAATTATGTGCAGTTGGGTGGTATTTAAGCGGACAAAGTTGAAGTACATGCACTTCCATAACTGTACCAAACATAGATGGTATTCATAGAATACTTACCCTGCACAGTCAACTTCGTGTGAGCCAACTCTTCTGTTTTTGAACGTTTCTGTTTTTTTTATTATCCAATATGGCTGCCAGACCACGTGAGCGATGACATCATAAATTTATATTCTCTAAATAATTGTTGCATAGATCATGCTCAACAAATTTCAAACTGATCAGACGAAGCGTTGTCCCTGTCGAATTATGATGTCATAATTATGGCACCAATAACGTCATCGTTAACAACACCTATTCCCCATATGGAATTATTTACAATGAGCCACGTTTCAATTTTTTCCATAGGGCGATTTTGGAGATATAGAGGTGCAACGTTTTTTGGTTTTTCGTAACACATGACCTATGACGTCATGATTATCATTAAAATATTCTAAAGGAGGAGGCGCTCCTATGGTGAAAATTTCGTGTACATCAGACCAACAGTTGCTGAAATGTTTTAATTAATGATCGGATGGATAAGTGTTGTATTTGTCGAATTATGATGTCATAGTGAAGGCACCGATGCCATCATCATTAACATATTGTATTCCCCATGGTAAGTCGGTGACAATGAGCCAGGTGTCAATTTTTTCCATGGAGTGGTTTTAGATATATCGAGGTGCGAATTTTTTATATATGGTGCCTGTACCACGTGACCTATGACGTCATAATAATCATTGAAGTATTCTACAGGAGGAGGCCCTCCTATGATGAAATTTAGTGTTAATCAGACCAAGAATTGCAGACAAAAAAATTCATACTGACCGAATCAAGCGTTGTATTTGTCAAATTATGACGTCATAATTAAAGTACCGATGACATCATCATTAACATATCTTATTCCCCAAGTGGAGTACTTTACAATGAGCCATGTTTCAGTTTTTTTCCATGAGGCGGTTTCGGAGATATAGAGGTGCAACCTTTTTTCGATTTTTTTGAGATGGCGCCTGTACCACGTGACATATGATGTCATAATTATCATTTTAAAAATTCCACAGGAGGATGCGCTCTTATTCTGAAAATTTCGTGCCAATTGGACTCACAGTTGCAGAGGAATTTTTTTTTTCATACTAATCAAATCAAGTGTTGTACTTGTCGAATTATGACGTCATAATTAAGGCACCGATGACATCGTCATCAACATATCTTATTCCCCATGGTGAGTACTTGACAATGAGCTATGTTTCCATTTTTTAAATTGAGCAGCTTGGGAGATATAGAGGTGTAACGTTTTCCAAGATGGCGCCTGTTCCACGTGACCAATGACGTCATAATATTCAATAAAGCATTCTACAGGAGGAGGCCCTCCAATGGTGAAAATTTCATGTCAATCGGACCAACGGTTGCCGAGAAAATGAATTTTTAAAATGCAGACACGGCACACACTTTACTTTACTGAAATGCAGACACGTACGTACCTGATGCTTAACCCCGCTTTTCACTTTGCGAGCGCAGGGTAATTATCGTAAATCAATTGGACTACCCCTGCACTGGCAAAAATGATTTTCTTAATTATAAATAATTTCTGGAAAGAAGAACATTTTTCTTGTTTCAAGTAAATCACAAGATTGATTTTCTAGTGGCTAGAATAATTTTCTGTTACATCGCAGAATGCAGATGGTGCAAGAAAACTTTTTTGACACAAGTGAAAATTTATTAATGAGGAAATAATTTTGAGACATCTTCTAAAAACCTGATATTTTAAATTAATGCAACTAATTTTCTTCTTTCAAGAAATCGCACACAGTTTTTATTTTTGTTTATTCACACCAAATATAAAACATTAAGGCAGATTTCAGGGTGAAATAAATATATGATAATATAAAGTAATATTTGGGATAATATAAAGTAATAATGTAAAGTAATATTACTTTATATGCTAATATAAAGTAATATTTGGTATTTTTTTCTTTCACAATGTATCAGACAAACTGGAGATTTAAAAAATAACAATGACTCTGAAGAGATGGGAAATTGGACATGTGACCAACTGGCATTTGTGGTTAAGCAGTATTTATTCCATAGATATTCTACGATTTTGGCACAAACATAATTCAAAAGATATTAAATTCCAAGTTTGTGATGTACCATCAAGAAAGGTAATAAGCAGATGTGTGGCGAGCTTCCCTGAAACAGGCAGGATATAAACAGCATAGAAAATCTACAGGAAGGTCACTAACTGCCAGAAGACCAGAAACTGCTGTAAGAGCATTTTCCTGGAAAGCTGATCACTCTATTTGGAGATGAAAATTGGCGTTGGCTGCAACCTGCATAACCAGTTGGTGTTTGAAGCTAATGTGGTTGAAAGTGTTTTCACAAGCATGGTATAATTTAGTAATAATTTATTCCAAAGCAAAACTCAACAACCAAAAAAATCAATACAAAATACACAGGTGTGCGGTTGGGTGGTTATCAAACGGACAAAGTTCAATAAAATGCGCATCCATAACTATACCAAATTATGTTGCTTGTTCTTTTATAGAGGTAACTTTTAACGTCGATAGAAAAAATAAAAAGGAGACGACAGAAAACAACAGAAGCCGAAAGAAAATAAATAAAAAACAATATGATAGCAACACAAGATCATAAACACTGCGTGACAAAAATGGAGATTAAATTAAGATCAAGACAAAATACTACAATGGATAAAATAATTTTATGAACAGCTTTATCACAGTGACAAAGCGGTTGAAGAGTTCAATCAAACAACAGCCGAAGAGACACCAGACATCTCAAACTGGGAAGTTAAACATGCATTACAAAACATGAAAAGAGGAAAGGCACCAGAGCCGAATTACATATTAATAGACCCAATTATGGAAGGAGAATACACCATCACAGTACAGCTTGCTAAACTATATGCAGCTTGCTTAAGACAAGGGAAATTTCCCAAACAATGGAAAGAAGCCAAAATAATTATCCTCTTCAAAAAGAGAGACAGACGAGATCTTAAGAACTATCGCCCAATCAACCTACTTTCAAATACATATAAAATTTCACCAGGGTCCTGACCAATCTAATGGAAGTCATTCTAGATAGCAACCAACCAAGATAGCAAGCAGGGTTTAGAAGTGGATATCCCACCGTAGACCACATACACACACACACACACACACACACACACACACACACACACACACACACACACACATACACACACACACACACACACACACACACACACACACACACACACACACATACACACACACACACACACACACCATCAATCAATCACATCACCACCATCAAAAATGTCAGGAATATAATAAACCCCTTTATGGTATCTTTAAGATGATAAGAAGGCATTTGCCTCTGAAGAAACAGTAAATGCTGGATGCATTCATTACAGAGCGGAAAGGAAATACATTGAATTATTGATAGATATTTACGCAGATTGTACAACTACAGTGACTGCTGCACAAAGGAAGTGAAAAGATCAACATCAACAAAGGAGTGAGACAAGGTGCACTTTCTCACCAAATTATTTACCGCCTGTTTGAGTATATATTTCGATCATTTCAGTGGGAAGATAAGTGTGTTAACATTGATGGAGAAAAGTTTAACCATATGAGATTTGCAGATGACATTGTTCTTACAGAAGAAAGCTTTGAGAAATTTGAAACCATGCTCAGGGAACTTGCTGAAGCTAGCTTGAAGTGTGGGCTGAAGGTGAACATGCCAAAAACCAAAGTAGTAATGAACCTCCTTGTACGTCATGGAGAAATCATAATAAGGGAAATAAAATAGAAGTATATGAATACATATACCTAGCGTAAAGCTTTGGCTTCAAAGGAAAGAATCAAGAACAAAAAATAAAGAGAAGAATTGAAGTTGGATGGAGATAATAAGGAGGACTCAGTAACATCATGAGATGTAGCTTTCCAATATGTCTGAAGAAGGAAAGTTTTCAATCAGTGAATTATTCCAACTATCATATATGGGACAGAGACCTGGGTGTTTATAGCAAAAATGGAGAAGAAGTTAACAGCAGCAAAACACAATATGGAACGTAATATGTTAGGTATTATATACAAAGAGAGAAAGAGAAATAAATGTGTCAGAGAACAAACCAAAACTCAAGATTCAGGTATCTTAGGAATAATCTTGAAATCTCTGGAAATGCAAATGGGAACATTAGCAGAAGTTCAGATACCATGTGCAGAAAAATAGTAACAACTTGGAGACCCATGGACGGCAACAGGAACAGGGAAGGCCACGTCTAAGATGGAGGGATGAATGAGACAAATATTGGGGAAGAATCAATTGGAACAACAAAGTAAAAGACAGAGCAACTGTGGACTGAACAGTGAGACTTTCATCCAGCAGTGGACTGAAAATAGCTGATGATGAATACACAGGTGGCATCATGTGGCCACATTTCATTTACGGATATTTTCATTTACTGAGACTTTTGTTTGGTTTTGTGATTTTTTTCTCCTGGAATCATGGCTTCAAATTATATAACTATGCCAAGCTCACCTAGGAAGTCCTACATATAAATGCGTACATACATGCGAACATCTGGATGTGTGAATTTTTTCAGTGTAGTCTGAGCTGCTGTGCGCAGAGCAACCATACATTAAGCAGGGTAACCTGCCATCAATAAATATCTGAGAAGAAAATACCACTTGATATCCACACTAGCAGAAACATTTCCCGAAAAAGAATCTGCTAATCTATAAAGCACCCAGTTCAACCTGTCTGAGAGGAAAACGCAGACATTTGAAGTAAGGAAACTTTCCCAGGTTTTCACCCGATCCAGGAATCAATTCCCTTTTTTCAAGGCGAGCATGTTGTTCCACTATGTCATAGAGTTGTAAATTAAATATAATGAGCCTAAAAACTTTCAGTTCTCCAACCATTGTGAATGATGAAGCAGAATCACAAGTCGAAACAATTAGCTTTAAACATTAAATTATATGTTCATCATAAAAACAAATAATACAACAAGCCATACCTGAGGAATATTGTAAATACCAAGAAAATGTGCTACAATACTTGAATACGTCGAACTTGTGGCCCCGATAATGGCACGGGGCGAGCACTTGGTTTCAAACTCATTTGCTATTTCATTCCTTAGGATACTGATTGTGGCATCCACGAGCTTGGTTGTGCTGTCACATTCATCGAAGATTATATATCCAAGTGACTTATTCAAAAGCAAAAAAGAATTTTGGTTGATTTCATTTATGGCAAACACCATTGACATTAAGAGGAAGAAGTTTCTCTTGTCAAAACTAGAGAATATTTACACACAATAAATGAAACTTTAAAAAGGTTTATTAAACAAAGTTTTGTTAACTACTATGAGAAAACAAATTTTATTTATTATCTTAACAACCAAAATTGAATTATTTATACAATTTATGAACTAACTTTATCAACAAAACTTGCAAAACGATGGAAGGCAGTTGTTTCAGTTCTCGTTGAAAGTAAGATAGTACTTTACGTGATGCAGCTTGGTAGTTGTGGAGTGATTTCAAGTGACAACCGCTGAGTAGGCGCCGATGTGTGAATCCTGAAGAAAGCAGAAAACATTATGTCCCCATCTTTTATCACGGCGTTCATGGCGTATGAAGTTGTGGGTCTGCAGATTCCTCCATAAGATTTTTTTAGGTCTTTACACAATAAGATAGACAAAATAAGTACAACACAATTCAAACTCTGAGTCAATATGTTGCACATGTCACATCCTTTTGTTATAATTTACAAAGTCATAATTGTACCACAATAGCATATTTATTTCAGTGGAACTTCAATGTATTTGTGTTAAACACCTACACTTTGAGATACGATGTCATATAAATAATTGGATGTAATTGTATGAATTTGCTCACAATTGCTCAAACTCAATAACATCTCTTGACTAATATGGCAAAATATTCACAAGTGTCCTTCCTGAACAAAAATAATTATTCCCTTTATCAACTACAGTGCCTTCCGAAAGTATTCATACCCCTTGACGTTTTTCACATTTTGTTGTGTTCCAGGCTAAATTTAAAATGGATTACACTTTTTTGAGGACAAAAGGTCAAAGGTCAACTCAAGGGCAAAGTTTAAAAATCATCAATTTTCATCTGATTAATCAGAAAATTAATTGTGCCTCACTGAATTGGAGAACCAGCTATTTCACGTCAAAAGGTCAACTGAAGGTCAAACTTCTAAAATCCATTTTTGCCTGAAAAATAATCAGTTTTAATCTTAACTTGAAAATTAAACACCAATTGCATGGAGTCTCACTGAATAGGAGAACCAACTATTTCAGGTCAAAAGGTCAAAGGTCAAGTCAAGGTCCAGCTTCAAAAATCATCAATTTACATCTGATTAACCAGAAAATTAAAGAGCAATTGCATAATGTCTCACTCAATTGGAAACCAACCATTTCAAGGTTAAAAGGTCAAAAGTCAACTCAAGGTCGAACTTCTAAAATAATCAAATTTCATCTGATTAACGAGAAAATGAATGATCGATTTCATAGTCTCTCACAGAATTGGGAAACCAACTATTTCAGGTCAAATGGTCAAATGTCAACTCAAGGTCAAACCTCTAAAATCATAAATTTTCATCTGATTTACCAGAACATTAAAGAGTAATTGCATAGTTCCTCACGGAGATGGGGAACCACCTATTTCAGGGCAAAAGTTCAAAGGTCAACTCAAGGTCAAACTTCTAAAAGCAATTTTTGTCTGAAAAATAATCAGTTTTCATCTTAACTTGAAAATTAAACAGCAATTGCATGGATTCTCACTGAATAGGAGAACCAACTATTTCAGGTCAAAAGGTCAACTCATGGTCAAACTTCTAAAATCCATTTTTTTCTGAACAAGAGAAAAATGACCACAGTGTGGTCACCAGCTGCGATGTGTAGAATCATGAGGATATCCGTTGCAATATGCGCTACCAAATTCGACCAGTCATTAAATTATATGCATGCACTAGTGGCTTTTTGTCTTTCAATTCTGGTCTTGTCCTTTGTTTTGTGATGCAACATGCTTCATCAACTGATTACATATAATGTATCGACGTGAATGTTATTTCTGTTAATGTTAATGTTAATTCAGTAATGTTATTTATTAATGTTAATTCTTGGTGGCAGAGGGATAATTTGAAACGGGCTTGGTCGGTAGGGGATTTGAAAGTGGGTGTGGTTCTGTGAAAACAGTGCTGTGGTTCTGTCTGGTGTGGTGTGGTGAAAGTGATTTGAAAGTAAAAAAAGTTCTGTGAAACGAGATTGATATGAAAACATTCATGTTGTCTTTGTTGCTAAATTTATTCTGGTTTCTTCAAACAAATCGCAATTTTAGTCCGCGATGTTCTTACCTCATACCAACGCATGTCCGAGTGTATGCGCATGCGCTATTCAAAAAGGCACCCCAACAACAAGAACAACAACGCGGTCCTCTCATAGAGCTGCTCGTCGCAGCTAAAAATCATCAATTTTAATCTTATTAAACAGAAAAACAAAGAGCAATTGCATAGTCTCTCACAGAATTGGAAAAACCAACTATTTCAGGTCAAAGGTCAACTCAATGTCAAACCTCAAAAATCACCAATTCTCATCTGATTTACCAGAAAATCAAAGAGCTATTGCATAGTTTATCATTGAATTGGAAAACCAACTCTTTTTAGGTCAAAATGTCAAAGGTCAACTTATGGTCAATCTTCTAAAAGCAATTTTTTCTGAAAAAACAATCAATTTTAATCTGATTAAACAGAAAAATAAAGAGCAATTGCATAGTGTCTCACTGAATTGGGGAACCAGCTGTTCAGGTCAAAAGCTCAAAGTTCAAGTCAAGGTCAAGCTTCAAAAATCATCAATTTACATCTGATTAACCAGAAAATAAAGAGCAATTGTATAATTTTTCACTCAATTGGAAACCAACCATTTCAAGGTTAAAATGTCAAAGCTCAACTCATGGTCAAACTTCATAAATCATCAATTTTCATATTGTCACGTGATTCCCCAGGTGAACACCTCAGGGATCACGAATAGTCAAAGCCAACATTAACTCTGAGGCGACAATCAAATGCGGACTGTATATATGTGCTGGAGGAAGAAAGGTAAGTGGAGGAATGAAGGGTCTTACCTGAGCGATCCCGTCGGGCAGTCTTCAACCTGCAAAAAGGAACTCAATCCAGGCAGATTTAAAATGTACAGGAAATAACAAAAGGGTTTATGAAAGACAATACCGAGAATAAGAAAACGCGACAGTGAAACTAAAGTCCTAAATTGGAGCACTCCTTACAAACAGATTTGCACTCAGACAGGGGATAAAATAAAGAGGTGAAAAATAAAATGGTATAGGTTATTTTGTGGACTTAACTCAGGCCTGCTGGAATATCTTGTCAGGATAGTACGTGGCCCTGGCGGGAACCGCTTGCTCATTGGCCGGCTAGGCCTCAGTCCACTCCATCTCACCAAGCGGCGCCCGCTGGCGCGAAACAGACCTCTTGCTCCCGACAATGGCAGACGTGCCGTTCGCTCCTCCAGCCGTGCCGGCAAAACCGCAACCCTCCGTCCACGGCTCTTCCGCCTCCCCACGATCACCAGCAAGACTCGGAACGTGGCTGCTTCACTCGGCGCCTTTCCGTCCGTCCGTGCCCTTTTTTCCGGGAGGAAGCGCAAATTGGTCTGTCAGCGAAGGGCGAAGAAGAAGAAGAAAAGCCAGGAGAAACGAAGCAGGAAGGTCAAACGAGAAGAAGAAAGCTCAAAACGAGAAGCAGAAGGGCAACCGCTCATGTACGCACCCAGAACGGGAAGAAGCAAGAAGAAGGAAATGTCCGCCAGTGCGTTCTTTTATCAACAGGCTCTGACGTCATCTGCCGCGCCCCACCAACCAGTGTCTCGTTTCTTAATAATCCTGGTTGTCACTCCAGTGGTGTAATTAGCGGCAGCGCTCACTATCCTGGCTTCCTGGTGGTTTTATTTTCTGAGTGCAGTTTAATGGGCCCTTTCTACTATATGTGTCTAATGCGGTGCCACACGCATTAGCCTGAAGGGAAGTAAATTACCGAGGTTAGACGAACAAGGTCACTTATTCCATAATCCATAAAACTAGTTAACACAAGGACCATCCTCGTATGGCCAGATGTAACACTTAATCGACATTTGGTCTAAACAAATATTCTACTTATTACAGGGTGGTGGTTCTTATCACAATCATCGGAGCACCGACCTATACAAATCCACCTGACTCTACATATCACTACCCCACCGACATAACAATATGATTTACCAGAAAATTAAAGAGCCATTGCATAGTTTCTCATTGAATTGTAAAAACAACTATAATACAGTAAAAAGGTCAAAGGTCAGCTCAATTGAGCTCATGGTAGTAGTGTAATAATGTTGCTTCTGGGACACCTCCGTTTAACATGGGAAATCCCTATCTAATGTCATTTACCCCCTTGTCTTTTTCAAAAATCATAAACACCTCTATTTCTCCCACCCTCATCTTTATGAACCTTTTGTCTGTAGTACCTATCCTTAATGTTGTTCATTAGACCACTCAAACACTACAAATATTTGTTTTCTCTTATAGACCTATCATCCTTCTTCTACATATCATCTGGCAGATTAATCTTTGACCCATTCACTTCCATATTGACCCTAAACACCTATATTTCTCTCACCCTGTTCTTTACGAACCTTCTAACCTTTTGACATGTTATCCTTATTCATTAGACCACTTAAACACCTGTGATCCTTCTGACCTTATGGACCTTTTAACCTTTTACTCTTAATATCATCTGGTGAATATAACCCACTCAAATATCGACCCTACAAATATTTGTTTATGTGTGGGAAATAATTTAATTCTCCTACAACTCTCTTCACCATCTAATATATTAACAAAAAATATGTTTGAGTTTGGTTCTTTATTAAGATATTTTAACTGAGCTAAGATAAAATGGTAAACCTCCCTCAATGTTCTTGTTTGAGCGCCTCCAGTGCCACACACTTTTTGGTAGGCTCTGCCCACTTTTTGTTAAGCTCCGTCCACTTTTTGGTAAACCACGCCCACTTTTTGTTAAGCCACGCCCACCTTTCTACTAAGTCCCGCCCACTTTTTGTTAAGCCACGCCCACTTTTTTACTAGGCCCCGCCCACTTTTGCTACATCCCGCCCACTTTATAAACTTTTCAGCATTGTATCATTTCCAGGTAATACATTACATCATTTTCAGGGAATTTCCATCACATCATTTCCAGTTAAGACACGCCCAGGGAATTTCCACAGGAAATGACACACCCAGTCCTTATAAAAGGCACCGACCACACAGGCTTTTTCAAACACGCTTTCTGCTTCACTTGAGAATGGACTACTATGCCGAAATGGAATGGGATAACTTTGCTATTCCTTGGAGTCCTACTACCTGTGTAGAACTCAACCTTCAGATTGATGAACTGGACTCGAACCTCTTATCAATGGAGGTAAGTTTGTTTATTTATTTATTTATTTATTTAATTAATTAATTATTTAATTATTTATTTTAATATTTTTTTTTAGATGAGACTCGTGTAAGAGTTAACAAAGTTTATTTTAATATTCATAGAGCTTGATTTATACAAATAAAAAATATTGTATTAAATTAATACATTGTTATTTTCTTTCACAGGAAATTGTATCTGAGATACGAAATGAAAATTCTGCTTTTAACACAACTTGGGATGAAGTTATTTTTTTGTTTGAAGACATTTTGAACAACCAAGACCCCCAGAACGAGTTCTACCTTGATGACCCAGCCAAAGAGTTATACCTTGGAGATCCACAAAATCCTGAAAAAGAGTTTTACCATGATGATACTTGTTGTGAGTTATCAAAACAAAACCCACTGAACAAGTTCTACCTTGATGAGCCAGAATACAAGTCATACATTGGAGACCCACAAATTTCTGAAAATTGGGAAAGGGGAGTTCTCCCTGATGGTCCGCAGTTATACTATGTGAGACACATCATAGAAACCCTAAAAAATTGGGCAAGGAGAGTTCTCCCTGATGGTCCGCAGTTATACTATGTGAGACACATCATAGAAACCCTAAAAAATTGTAAAATGGGAATTCTCCCTGATGGTCCGCAGTTATACTATGTGAGACACATCATAGAAACCCTAAAAAATTGGGCAAGGAGAGTTCTCCCTGATGGTCCGCAGTTATACTATGTGAGACACATCATAGAAACCCTAAAAAATTGGGAAAGGGAAGTTTTCCCTGATGGTCCGCAGTTATACTATGTGAGACTTATCACGGAAACCCCCAATATTTCTGAAAATTGTGGTTCTACCTTGGGGACTTGGAAAGATGGTTATATTTTTGGAGACTCGGAATGGGGGTTTTGTTTTGATGACTCGGAATGTGATACCTATCTTGGAGGCTCAACAGGAATGTGGTTATACCTTGGGAACTTGGAAAGTTGGTTTTATTTTGGAGACTCTACCTGTGGGGTTCCTCTTGGAGACTCTTTGGATTCTAAAGCAATGAACAATGTTCTTTATTTAATGACGCTTGATTTAAGCAATATCAAGAAAGTTCGAGGAAGAAAATGCTGGAAAATTCTTTCTTCCCATTTCTACTTCTTTAAACTTGAAAGCCTTGAAAGACAGAATTGGAGGAAGAGGAAAAAAAGAAAAAAGAAATACGTATTTAAAAAAAGAAGAAAAGAAAGATTATGTTAGGGTTTGGGTGGGATTTTGAATGTGAGGGTTAGGGATGGGGTTGGGTTAGGGTTGGGATTTTGAATGTGAGGGTTAGTGTTGGGGTTGGGTTAGGGATGGGGTTGGGTTAGGGATGGGGTTGGGTTAGGGATGGGGTTGGGTTAGGGATGGGTTGGGTTAGGGTTGGGATTTTGAATGTGAGGGTTAGGGTTGGGGTTGGGTTAGGGATGGGATTGGGTTAGGGTTGGGATTTTGAATGTGAGGGTTGGGGTTGGGTTAGGGATGGGGTTGGGTTAGGGATGGGGTTGGGTTAGGGATGGGGTTGGGTTAGGGATGGGGTTGGGTTAGGGATGGGGTTGGGATGGGATGGGGTTGGGTTAGGGATGGGTTGGGTTAGGGATGGGGTTGGGTTAGGGATGGGGTTGGGTTTGGGATGGGGTTGGGTTAAGGATGGGTTTGGGTTAGGGATGGGGTTGGGTTAGGGATGGGGTTGGGTTAGGGTTTGTATATTATTATGACTCACTCACACATACACAAAAGTTAAGCCCCAACTGGAAAGTTGAGGGATTCTGTGTTTGGGGTTCACAGATTTAAAAATGTATCCCCATTATACACACACAAAAGTTAAGCCCCAACTGAAAAGTTATGGGATTCTGTGTTTGGGGTTCACAGATTTAAAAACGTATCCCCATTATACACACACAAAAGTTAAGCCCCAACTGAAAAGTTGTGGGATTCTGTGTTTGGGGTTCACAGATTTAAAAACGTATCCCCATTATACACACACAAAAGTTAAGCCCCAACTGAAAAGTTGTTGGATTCTGTGTTTGGGGTTCACAGATTTAAAAACGTATCCCCATTATACACACACAAAAGTTAAGCCCCAACTGAAAAGTTGTGGGATTCTGTGTTTGGGGTTCACAGATTTAAAAACGTATCCCCATTATACACACACAAAAGTTAAGCCCCAACTGAAAAGTTGTGGGATTCTGTGTTTGGGGTTCACAGATTTAAAAACGTATCCCCATTATACACACACAAAAGTTAAGCCCCAACTAAAAAGTTGTGGGATTCTGTGTTTGGGGTTCACAGATTTAAAAACGTATCCCCATTATGCACACACAAAAGTTAAGCCCCAACTGAAAAGTTGTGGGATTCTGTGTTTGGGGTTCACAGATTTAAAAACGTATCCCCATTATACACACACAAAAGTTAAGCCCCAACTAAAAAGTTGTGGGATTCTGTGTTTGGGGTTCACAGATTTAAAAACGTATCCCCATTATGCACACACAAAAGTTAAGCCCCAACTAAAAAGTTGTGTGATTCTGTGTTTGGGGTTCACAGATTTAAAAACGTATCCCCATTACATTTTATTTATTTATTTATTATTTTCAAGGGTATTAACTGCTTACTTGTGTTTTTTGTAATTCTTGTGAGTAAAGTGAACCCAAGATTTCTTCTCCATTTAAATCATATAATTTGTAGGTCCAAGGGACTGTATCCATTACATCAATGATTTTAAATAATTCACGAATCCATTTTTGTGTATAACCTTTCTCAAAATGACTTTTCCATTTGTATATTCTTACAATATCACCAACTTTAAATTTGGGCTTTCTCAAATTAATCTCCTTTTCATATTCTAATTTTGTAAATGTTTCCGATGGTTTTGATTTTGTTGATGAATGAACTGTATTATTGTAATTATCTACAATATCCTGAATTAAATACACCCATTTTTGAGAACCGAGTTGTGTGAATTTTTTATATAGTCTCTCTTTCAAAGTACGATTAAAACGCTCAATAACAACTGCTTTTCCTTCATTAAAGGTGCTGTATAATTTAATACCCTTCCCCTTAAGAAATTTCATGAATATTTTGTTATAGAACTCTGTTCCCTCATCAGTCCATAACTTCTTTGGTTTCCTTTTATCCCGATCAAATATTAGCTTAAAGGCTAACATTAAAGTATCACCCCTTTTATTTTTTAAAGGGACAACCCAGGCAAATCTACTCCTCAAATCAATAACGGTTAAAGCATACCTGTATCCCCTGTCATTATTCAATTCAATTAAATCAGCAGACCATATGTGGTCGGTGTATTTAGAATAAACCTTCCTTCTTTTAAACTTTGTGATTATAGGTTTGTGTAATTCTTCAGCCAAAAGCTCCTCAGTCTTGATGACATCATTAGAGCCTAATAGTTTTTTGAGGAATAACCAAGACCAAGTTTCAATTTAGCATTTATCAAATTTCTCACAATAAACCTATCAACTTTCTCTCTCAACGTTGGATTTTGTATCAAAGACAAATTATACAACATTTCGCTGTCGGCTTTATGTTTTTCAGTCAACGTAGTGGTATTTCCATAAGCAATATCATGCTTCATACACACTTCGTCAACCCTATTTGTAGGTTTAGACCAAGGTTTAGGATTGTCAGCCTTATCTAATCTTTTATCCAAGTTTGTTCCTGGACCACAGAAAGAATACCCTGGAAGGTGTAATTCCCCTGGAATTCCAGTTGTTGTAAATTTACTTCCTGACAGAAACTTTTGTATGTCTCCTCCACTTTTAGGAGATATGAATTGGCACTTTTTAGAGCCACACACTTGACATATTCCTTTTTGATAAACTCTATTATTTTTAGCTTTAACATAAGAGATATTTTTAGATTTAGTTTTCTTTTTACATTTGAGACAATAACTCATATTTATTTATCAGAAAAATTCCGACAGTGTATCAAAACCTTTTTGGTTTTCAACATATACATTTCAATCTTTATTTTTAAAACATAAAGAATCCTAAGGAATGCCTTCACTCTCTCCTCCATTTATTTACAAATAAAAACTAACTAAAGTCAATGACACCAACATCATCAATCACATAATCTTTTCCTTCTTCTTCTTCTTCTTCACCACTTTCTCGTTTAAATCTCCTCCCTGAAATTGAAGACATTGACGTTGTTATTTTTGAAACCATTATCTTCATAAGAGTTGTTAATTCTTTAATTTCCTCTTCTGTGCGTTGAGATTGATTTATTTGCTGTAATACACTCAATCTTTTACGAATCTCACTGATTTCCATCTTTTTATATTTTTCCTCCCTCTCTCTTTGCTCCCTTTCCTCCCTCTCCTCCTTCTCCTTTTTCTCCCTCTCCTCCTCCTTTTTCTCCCTCTCCTCCTCCTTTTTCTCCCTCTCCTCCTTCTCCTCCCTCTCCCTTTCCTCCTTCTCCTTTTTCTCTCTTTCCTCCTTCTCTTCTTCAACTCCTTCCTCATCCCTTGCTACCCTTGAGTTTGAACCCCAAAGAATATTATACATATACTCATCTGGATTTTGAGATATTCTTGTATCTATAATTATTTTTCTCATAATAGGATACCAATAAGATTTGTTGACGATTTCTAAAAGAGTTTTATATTTCATAACTTTGAGAAGTTCATTTTTATTTAATATTTTAAACAAGTCTCTATTTGTGGGTTTAACAATATCAGTATAAGGCCAGTTTTTTATGACAAAATTCCCATGTATATGCTCCAAATCATAAGGTATGTAATACCGAGCACCCTTTTCTTGTAGGTATCCTTGAATACAAAAATTATAATTCTCTTGTAGTCTTCTTCCTGCCATTTATGTATCAGAAATATATGTGAGATTAATATTATGACAGGTAATACCACCCCATCTTCCCACTACCAAATCGGTTTGTATTCCTCGGCTTTCTATCCTTATCTCATTACCTTCCTTCTTTGTCATGCGAACCATCGCTATACTATCATATATTTTTATTTTCTTAAAATCACGTATTTGTTGTTTACTAATTGTACTTCCACATAAATCCTTATCTTCACCAAGTGGATAATATTCTTCTTTACGAGACTGATTTAAATCATGTAGGTCTTCTATGTTTATTGAAAAAGACCAATTATACCCTAAATCAGGCATATCATACCCCCATTTATTAATTCGCATATTAACTAAATGTCCTTCTTTATAAAATTTAATTGTAAGCAGGTAGTTAAATTCAATGAGGAAAGGTGTATGGTCAGTATAACCAGGTGTTGTGGTTGTAAATTTTACTTGTTTCACAAAACGTGCTGTTTTCTTTAAAGATATATATTGTGATAAATCACTGAATCTAATCAAGTCATTCGCATCTGTAGGGTTTGGATAATTGATTAATTTATAAGTATTCTTCATATTAATATTTTTACTTACACTATATTTTTGTCGTTCAGCCTGTGCCTTTGTATAATAATTTGATAAATCAATATCCTGAGAGGATTTTCCAAAGATAGAACCATCTTTTCCAACATAGGTCATTTATATTAGATAAAAAATGATATCATAAAAATTTTCATTATTGTTGAGTTGAAATAATACATATAAACATAATTGGCCACAACATTTAGAATTAATTTCTTGAACTTGGAATGTTTGATAAACACCATTCTGTAAGAATTGTATTACTTCAACAGGTGGTGGCATACCATAACTATCAAAATAATATTTATCCTGACTATTATGAATACAAACCCAATGAGAACCATTCTGTGTGTCTAAATTCATAATAATATTCTTTGTATTCTTATTTATATGTATTAATTCATCTCTCATACAAATAACCACATTATCAATTTTTAGTGTTTTACAATACTTAGCTAGTTCTATATTTGACGTTGTATTCTTTCCAAATTGTTTAAACCATTTATCCATTTATTTATGAGAAAGATACAATCCATTACCCCGTTTAGTTAGTTTAACACCCGCTTGAGCGATAGAGGAAAGCATATCTCCAACCAACAATCTAGCTTTATCAGGTAGACTTTCAAGTTTTTGAGCAAAATCTACAATTACACCACTTCCACTAATTTGTTTCTCCAACTCCTTGTTATGTCTTTCCAATTCTTTTTGAGCTTTTAGTTGTGCCTTCCTTTCGTTAGCAGTTTTTACCGCTGCTGAAATACCACCAGTCAATGCTCCCGCCGCACTTAAACCAGCAAATAAAGGAATTAGAAACGGGAGAAATCCTCCTCTTGACTCATCTATTGAATATTTCTTTAACATAGGTTTCGTCATTTTAATTTTAAGTGATCCAACATCATTTAGTGTTTTTACTTGTGTGTGTGTGAGTAAAACATCAATTCTTACAGCTCCTTTTCTTTGAATTGTATTAACATTAATAATACAAGGCTTTTGATTTTGAATACAAGATGTTAATTTATTAAGATTGATTTGATTAACATATACCCCAACCATTTATTTATGAGAAAAAACCTATGTGATATTAATCATAACACCATTATCTGTATTAATCTGTAATTCTGTTTCCTCCAAAAGCAAACAATATGCATTAACCTCTTCACTCTCCCCTCTTTCAATGTATAGAGAAGTATCCACTCGATTAGACTTTATAGTTTCCTTTTGAGAACTCAGGTCAATTGCGTAGATTGTATAAAGTTTTTGAAACGCAACCATATCCAAAATAGGATCATTATTACCATTACTTTCACACACCTTTTGGTAGGACTTGTAGGCTTCCGCATAATCATTTTTTTCCCAATCAATTTCCAATCTATCTCGTGGATAAAATGTGCCATCAAGAGAAACCCGAAGTTGTTTCACCTTAGCATTATCACTCAGCGCATTATTCTTATTAGTACCGTCCTCTCCATCTGGTTTTTTAAAAATGAGCCAGAGGTATCGTGGCTTTCCTTGAAGAACACCCAAATTCCAAGTGTAGGTAGTGTGTTCCAGTTTAACATGTTGACATCTTCTTTTAAGGTATGATACATTTAGCGGTTTCTTTGAGTTAAGTCTTCTATTTAACATCTCTTCCGTTTTAAGATTAGGAGTATATTCACTGATATACCAACACAAATCATTAATAACAAATTTATTGTTGTCTCCAAAAGCATTTTCATCCCCAAAAAGCAACCTATTTACATTATCATTCCTTTGTAGTTGAAATCTAATTTTAAGACCATACAAAACTTTATCATAATCGCAAAATCCAAATATACCTTTAAGAGGTACTGCTACGGTAAAACTATTCACTGCTTTTGTTTCATCATTATACATTGACTTCCTTTGACTATAACCAGGGTCTGCGTTTGTACCCGTTGACATATCAGGAATAAAACCTTCAACAGCTCCCTTACCCATTCTATCACTAAACGAATATAGTGTAAATTTCATCATTTCAGATGTAGCAGAGACATAATCAACCGCTTCAACCTCTTGTGTTCCAATATACAGGCGGACACTGTCAAACATTTTCCAGAAGAAATCATTTACGAGTGTAGCATTAGTATTATTCGCAGCCTTAGTGAATTTAAATTTACACAGCAAGAAACTATCAGCTATATTCAAGTAAGTTTGTTGATTATTTATTTCAAAACTTTTTGTTCCGTTTGAATTCCAGTCTGTTCCTGTTATAGCATTTACCTTAAAATAGTCTTCCTTTTTAGTGGAGTTTGAAATGATAATCGTATCATCCAAATCATAGATACTATCAATCGCTTCCATACTTGTATTTATATAGCATTAAAATTGTTGAAACCCTGACCCAAGTATTTTAATGATTTTTTGTCGTTCTTGTGAAGATAGTTGAGTTTTACCTTTTTTTATTTCTTTGATTGCTTGTAATTTATGAGACTCCTTTTGAGCATCTTTTATACTCTTTATAGCACCCGCAACGGAGCCCATGGCAGAAGCAGTTGAACCAATTAGGTCTTTATGTTTAAGGATGGTTGAACCAATACCCATTAGAGTATCAATTATCCCATCTCCTTTATTTCGAAATTGATGACCTACACCTCGTTGTCTCTTAGGTTTATAGTATCCTCTACCCACATACCTTGTATAGTCTGGTGAAAGGAACATGCCCTCCCCTGTAATTATTTTATATTTTCCCAACTCGTGTTTTCTCACAATAACCATTATTTATTTATTGAAAAACTTCACGTAGGTGAATTCTGATGGATATAATTTCATCATTAAAGGATATCATACGATTATCTTGGTCGGTTATCCTAAAATTTACTCTGTATATGGTTTTTCCTGACACAGGTAAATAGACAAGATTTTTTGGTTCCATATTAAATTTATAACCAATCGGGGTTGAGTATGCACTGAATGAAAATATTGTATTTGTTCTTATTCCATCGTTATAAGCACCATCAATCAAATCACAATGAATTAATACTGAATTTATACCGGAGGATATTTGGATAACATTATCACTGTAAAACGTCCCGTTATTTTCAATCTTTTTTGAAGAGAAACCCAATAGCTCTCTAAACGAATTTTCAATCGTGAAATCAACTTTATAATTATTTTTTAAGTTTAATAGTTGATTTTGAAGTGTGTTTTTGAATATCTATTACAATATTTTTTGGTTCATCACCTTTTTCTTTCATAAGGCGAGAGACTTCTGAAGATATTTGAGAAATCTCGTAAGCTCCAGGTGAAACGGTTATAGTTTTATATCCACTTCCTGGATTATAACTAAACTTGTTGTTTTTCTCTGTGATATTAAACAAGGTATTATAAGTTTCCATTGACAATAAAGATGCCTCATATGAGGTAAGGGGGTCAAGTTGTAGTGGGTAAGGGAATGAAGCTGTGTAATCGCTCGTTGTGAAATTAAAACTAAGAATTGTGCTTCTCATCTTATTTAATATCTAATAAAATATCTTTGTATTGACATTTATTAATTATTTTCATATTCATCAACTGATCTAAAATGGCTGAGGATTCATTAAAACAATTGTTGTTTCCAGCCTTCTTTCTACCTAACAACAATAATAGCCTATTAACTAATTGTGATGGGTCA
The DNA here is from genome assembly GCF_964187855.1 of Myxine glutinosa. Taxonomy (NCBI): domain Eukaryota; kingdom Metazoa; phylum Chordata; class Myxini; order Myxiniformes; family Myxinidae; genus Myxine; species Myxine glutinosa. Next base: position 129,436,763 of record NC_136263.1, read on the forward strand.
TTTGGAAGAAAACTAACACCTGAACCAAGTTTACTTAAAGCATCAATAATATGTTTCTCCTTCTCATTCTTCTTACTTTTACCAGCAACAGAAACTCCATAATCAAGTGCATTTAACAACTCAATATATACCCTATCTTCCTCTCTTTCCATATCAAGTGGTTCCTCAAAATATTTTGAACCGCTGAATCCGGGGTTTGTTAGAAGAAACATTAATCTTGGAGTTAATTTAACATTTGGTTGAGTAGAACTCAAGAACATCAATTCATCATTAAATATCAATACCTTTTCTTCCACAAGATGAAACACTGCTGGTTCTTCTGTTGGAATGAGACCTGCTCTGGTTTTTGAACCCGCCGAATATTCATTGTTTTGAAGAGCTTCCACAACATAATTAGGGGGTTGATTTACCTCCTCAAGTTTCCGAAATAATCCCTCGTCATCATATTCTAATTCACCAAGTTCTTGTTTTGTTATCTGACTAAAATCTTTGAGCATTTGAAGTTTTTTCGGAGTAAATTCTACCGTGGGAACTGTAGGTGAGTGTTGAGTTTTCAAAAGTGGTTTAAAGAATTTCTCTTGTTTTCTTTCAAAGGCTTCTTCACCAGTTAGTTTCTGTCTCCGTTTCTTCTTTATCTCTTCCTGTTGTTTAACAACTTTTGAAACTAATTGTTGATGTTCCTTAAACTTTCTTTCTCTTTCTTCGGTATTCATTTTCTGTATTTATTTATTGAAAAATATCATTTAGTATCTCATCTTGTTTCACAACAATATATTTATATTTTCCAATCGTGTGTTTCATATAATTTTCAAATTCTTTTTTACTACATAACGTAGAGCAATTATCTCTCCAAAAATTATTTACATCTATTGAATTTAACTTAAATAAAATAAAAGTATTGGCATTGTTTCTTATTGAGCGTCGAGGGAGTTGAAAATATGATTGACTAAGATATATACAATTACAAGAAGAATGTCTCCCTCTTGTATAGTAGCTATCCATTACTGTTTGGTTTCTCTCATTAACACAATCATCAAAGATGACGAGGTTCTTTTTTGATTTATCTAAATCTTGAGGTGAAGGTATATCATCCGTATTATCACTGAGAATACAAGTTATGGGTTTCGATTTTGATTTCTGTGTATCACAAAATAATTGTATTATATCTTCAATATTATAATCATTTCGTTCGTTTTGAAGTTTAAATAAACCGATAATGTCTTCCTTTTTAAGACCCGCATTAAAACCCTGTGAGAGTAGTTGATACTCGGGTTGAAAACTTGACTTTGTAAAAATTATTAAATTATCATAATCTAAAAAATTAGGACCAAGGAGCATCTTTAAAAGTAAACAGGTTTTCCCACATCCACTTGAACCAACTATTAGACATCTCAATGAATTTGGAATGTTTTTATGGTTATTAAACTTTATCTTATTTTCCCAAACGGGTAAAAAATCATTCATTTATATATTTGGAAAACAAGTCATCTAACTTTTTTTGAGCTATTTTAGAAACTCTATATTTTATCCTGAGTTCGGGTTTAATTTCAAAATAATTCATTATTTTATTTATATAGTATCTTGTATTAACATTTCCATTAAAATTATTTTGAATAATAAATATCATTAAACCCTTATACTTTTCCTCAATACAAAGAGTCTCTTTCCTTGTAAGAAATGGTGTATTATCACCATAATGCTTAACATTCATCTCTCTTATTAATCTTGTAAAGTAATTCATTTTTGGTTCTAATTTAAAAGAGTTATATGTTTTTTTATATTTCTTATTATCATTAATTAGAATATAATCACAGAATAAACATTGTTTATATGAACCCTCATTATTAAGCCCTATTCTATCACAAGCCGGACAATTCTCTAATTTATCATATGGAGAGTCTGGAAATTCTAAATATCCTTCAGAACTTATCATATTTATATAGTAAATTTTTACTTAAACTAAACGCAAGTTTATTCATTAATAAATACAATGTTTCAAAGCACAAAAGACAAATTTCAATCAATCTCTACTTCGGTGGAAGATATAGAAAAATATGTCAAAGATGTTAAATTGAACAAAGATAAATATGGAAATTTTTGGGTAAAACCAGTTATGGAAAATAACATGAGCCCCTCTATTTCATTTAAAGGAAGAGCTCTAACTATACCTGGAAAGACATCCATTAAAGTAAATCTAACAAAAGTTTCTCCTCTACTCCTGGCAATTTATTCAAAGCTTGAAAAAGTGATTGACCACGATACTTTGAAAAAGAATGATAAGACCATTAATAATTCTAGAGGAGACATTTGTATTTTCTTTAATAATCCAAAGGGTGTAGATCTAAGTAAAATGAATGATGTTAATATTTCTGGTGAAATGTCATTTCGTTCTATGATAGTTAGAGATTATTTAAAGATAACTTTTGATATAAAAATTGTAGAGATTGAATCTGTTAATGAAAGAAAGTATATAGATATTGATGGGAATATTTTTCTTGCTAATTAAATATGAGTCAATACAGCAGTGAAGATTTTACTATTTCATTGAACTCGGACGATAGTGATGATAGTATTTCATTGAACTTGGACGATGGTGATGATAGTATTTCATTGAACACAGATGATAGTTATGATACTAATAGTTTGTGCTCAAATGATAGTTGTGAGAGTAGCTTTATTGATGACTCTGAGTATGATTCTGAGTATTCATGTGATTGTTATGACTTAGATGATTCTGAGTGAAAAAGTGTTTTAGTTTAAGCACAGCGATATATATAAAACGGAGCTGTAAAGCCCAAAAGTGTTTTATTTTAAGCACAGTGATATATATAAAACACCACGTTTTCTCACGCTATAAATATGGTTTATTGTGATACTTGCGAGAAGGAAGTAAAATATTATAAACAACATATTCTCACCGCAAAACATACATACAACATTTTTAACAAACTTTCCCCTCTTCCACCTGAAACAAAACACTGTTCTACATGTAATAAAAATATCCTCAAGAAAGGCTTCAAAATACATCTTAAAACAAATCTACATTTATCAAATTTTATCACAACTAAAAACTCTGATGGAGCATTCAAAGGACATATTAAAATAAGAGTCTTTAACTTCAAACCTCCTGAACCAGAGTCTATAGTTGATGCTGTAGAAATAGTTAAACCTGCTGTTCAAACGTTGATTTAAAAAACACTAAAGGAAATGAAACCACTTAAATTTTATATGGGAGTAAAATTAGAAATGACAAAGGATGAAGGAGTTATAGATGCACCATACATGAGAACTGAGCCACACTTTATATCTTCATATCAAGATTTTAAAACATCAGGAGTCTATGATGAACTTATTAAACAAGAGCAAGATGTGGATAATTCAATCGTAGGAAGTGGATTCAATTTAGGAAAAATTATTTACATAGACATTCATATTCTTAAATCAGATCCTCTAAAAGCTTCTTCTTACATTGATTTACCCAGTGTTATCAAAAATAGAAAAGCAGTTATCAATATCAAAAATAAAGACAATAAATGTTTTCTCTGGTCTATTTTAGCACACTTACATCCTCCACATTTTCATGATGAAAGAGTATCTCATTATAAAAAATATGAGAATACATTAAATACAAAAGATGTAAAGTTTCCGATGACTTTAAATGATATTCCTAAATTTGAAAAGATGAATAATTTATCAGTTAATGTTTATGGTCTAACAGAAACAAACAACATTCAGGTTTTAAAGCTTTCTGACAATTGTAAACAAACTCATATTAATCTTCTATATTTTAATTCAGACGAAAATTCACATTATACATACATCAAAGATATTGCTAAATTAATAAAACCACAAGTCTGTAAGAGAACAAATAAAATATATATTTGTTTGCGTTGTCTTAACTTCTTCAATTCACAAGAAAGATTAGATAAACATTCAAATTATTGTGGTGAACATAAATCAACGGTAATCAATATGCCTAAAGAAGGCTCAAAGATCACATTCAAAGATGAAAATAAAAAGATCAAACATCCATTTGTTATATATGCTGATTTTGAAAGTATTTTAGAAAAAATTGATACTGCTTCTCCAGATCCAAAAGAATCATACACAAATAAATATCAAAAACATACTCCTTGTGGTTTTTGTTATTATATCAAATCATCCGTTGGTGATAAATATAACAAGTTAGAGATGTATAGAGGCTCAAATACCCCAGAGGAGTTTGTGAAACGACTAGAAAAAGACTGTGTTCGATTAACCAAGATAATGAGAGAAACCAATAAACCAATGTCCTTAACAAGTAAAGAAAAAAGGGAGTTTATAAAAAACAATGTCTGTCATATTTGTGAGGAGAAAATTGGTAAAGGTCTAAAGGTTAGAGACCATTGTCATCTCACTGGTAAATATAGAGGTCCGGCTCATCAAAGTTGTAATATTAATTATCAACTCCCCTCTTTCATTCCTGTCTTTCTTCATAACAACGCTCATTATGATACACATCTATTTATCAAGGAACTCTCAAAGACTTCTGGAAGTATCTCAGCAATTCCAAACACGGATCAGAAATACATTTCATTCACAAAAACAATTCACACATCTCCTATTACTCATATCAGATTTCTTGATACATTTAAATTCATGGCAAGTCCATTGGTTAACTTGGTTCAAAATCTAAAAGAGTTTCCATGTCTTTCAGAGTATTTTTTAGATAAAGATTTTCTAACACAAAAGGGAATTTACCCCTATGACTATATGGACTCATTTGAGAGATTCAATGAAACACAACTTCCTTCAAAAGAAAATTTCTATAACAAATTAAACAACAGTAATATATCTGATAAAGATTATGTACACGCACAAAATGTTTGGGAAAAATATAACATCAAGAATCTTGGCGAGTATCACGATTTGTATCTCAAAACTGATGTGCTTTTATTGGCTGATGTATTTGAAGCCTTTAGATCTGTTTGTCGCACTGGATATGGATTGGATCCTGCTCACTACTACACAGCACCTGGATTGGCCTGGAGTGCGATGTTGAAAATGACAAAACAAGCTTTGGATTTGATAACCGATGTTGATATGCTTTTGATGATTGAAAAGGCAAAAAGAGGTGGAATTTCACAAGTCTGCTCGAGTAGATACGCAAAAGCAAATAACAAATATCTTCCAAATTATGATCCAACGAAAGAGAGTTCTTACTTGATGTACTATGACGCAAACAACCTGTATGGCTGGGCAATGTCTCAGGCTCTTCCTTATGGAAAACTTAGATGGGTAAAGGAAAAAGACTACAAAAACGTTTTACAAGATGTATGTATCTCTACACAAAAAGAATTGGATGAAGAAAAAGTTGGTTATTATTTTGAAATTGATTTAAAATATCCAGAGGAACTCCATAACCTACACAAAGATCTCCCATTTGCTTGTGAGAAAGAAAGTCCAAAGAAAGAATGGTTGAGTGATTATCAACGATCGTTTGATATAGGTGAATCAACAGAAAAATTACTTACTACATTATATAACAAGAAAAATTATGTTCTACACCAAAGAAATTTGCGACAATATTTATCAAAAGGTCTAAGAGTAGAGAAGATCCATAGGGTTCTAAAGTTCAATCAAAGTCATTGGTTAAAGGGGTACATTGATTTTAATACACAAAGAAGAACAGAGTCAAAAACAGATTTTGAGAAAGACTTTTATAAATTGATGAATAATGCGGTCTTTGGTAAGACTATGGAGAATGTGAGGAAAAGATAAAATATCAGACTATCAACATCTTGGGAACAAGCATCAAAATTAATTAATAGACCGAGTTTTACTCGAGCTGAGGTCTTTACTGAGAACTTTTGTGCGATCCATTTGATTAAAGAGAGTATTGAAATGAACAAACCTATTTATATTGGGACAACAATTCTTGATTTATCAAAGTCATTAATGTATGATTACTTTTATAATAACTTGAGGAAGAAATATCAAAATGATGTTAATCTACTTTATATGGATACAGATAGTTTTATTTTGAAAATTAATACCAACGATGTTTATTCAGACATGAAAAGAGACATTAATATTTATGACACGAGTAATTACAGTCCAGAGAGTGAGTTGTTCTCTTCTAAAAATAAAAAGGTGATTGGAAAGTTCAAGGATGAATTAGGAGGAAATGTCATGAGTGAATTTGTGGGATTGAGGTCAAAGGCTTATGCTTATAAATACATTGTGAATAACGTTGAAAAGACTGATAAGAAGTTAAAAGGTGTAAAGAAAAATGTTATTAAAGAAACAATAAACTTTAAGGATTATTATAACTGTTTAACAACAAAGAAAGAAGAGTTTAGAAAGATTAATGGAATAAGAAGTTATAAACATAAATTATATTCAGAAGAGATAAATAAGAAAGCATTGGGGGCCTTTGATGATAAGAGGTTTATTTTAGAAAATGGAATTGATAGTCTCCCTTATGGTTATATAAGTATATAAGTGATAAGATATATATAAGTGATAGGATATATATAAGTGATAAGTTAAAAAGGGGGGGTTGGGGATTTTAACGGGCTACCGCCGCCTTTTTTACTATTATATAAATGATAGAACCAAGTATCAACCAGACTAAAGAGTGGAGGTGTAATCAATCTTGGTATATAAATGGAAAACATAATGAATGTGAAAAATATCAAATAGGTATAATTGAAAAGGCAACTGGTAAAAAAGTTCACAAAACAAATAAGAGAATTAATTTAAATACCGGTGAATTGGGTAAAAAAGATGGAAAAATTTTTGAGTGGATGGAAAACTTTGATGGTTGTCAGGAAAATATATACTTTAATTTTAAAATGGTATGTGGCACTGGAGGCGCTCAAACAAGAACATTGAGGGAGGTTTACCATTTTATCTTAGCTCAGTTAAAATATCTTAATAAAGAACCAAACTCAAACATATTTTTTGTTAATATATTAGATGGTGAAGAGAGTTGTAGGAGAATTAAATTATTTCCCACACATAAACAAATATTTGTAGGGTCGATATTTGAGTGGGTTATATTCACCAGATGATATTAAGAGTAAAAGGTTAAAAGGTCCATAAGGTCAGAAGGATCACAGGTGTTTAAGTGGTCTAATGAATAAGGATAACATGTCAAAAGGTTAGAAGGTTCGTAAAGAACAGGGTGAGAGAAATATAGGTGTTTAGGGTCAATATGGAAGTGAATGGGTCAAAGATTAATCTGCCAGATGATATGTAGAAGAAGGATGATAGGTCTATAAGAGAAAACAAATATTTGTAGTGTTTGAGTGGTCTAATGAACAACATTAAGGATAGGTACTACAGACAAAAGGTTCATAAAGATGAGGGTGGGAGAAATAGAGGTGTTTATGATTTTGAAAAAGACAAGGGGGTAAATGACATTAGATAGGGATTTCCCATGTTAAACGGAGGTGTCCCAGAAGCAACATTATTACACTACTCATGGTCAAAGAGCTAATTTGACATATTGAGCAAAAGAGCTGAAGAGCTCATTTGACTCATGGTCAAACTTCTAAAATCCAGTTTGTATGAAAAAATCAGAAATTTTAATATGATTAAAGAGAAAAATAAAGAGCAATTGATTCGTGTCTCACTGAATTGGGGAACCAGATATTTCAGCTGAAAAGGTCAAAGGTCAACTCAAGGTGAAACCTCAAAAATAACCAATTTCATCTGATTTACCAGAACACCAAAGAACAATAATTGCACAGTATCTCACTGAATTGGGGCACCAGCTATTTCAGGTCAAAAGGTCAAAGGTCAATTCAAGGTCAAACCTCCAAAATCAATTTTCATCTGATTTACCAGAACATTCAAGAGTAATTGCATAGTGTCTCAATCTTCTTCTACCTACTCCTATCTGGCCTAGCACCCCCAGCTCTATTTGTGCTCTGTCACCCAAATATTCCTACAGGTTGCACAAGATCTGACAGCAACCCTCTTCACTTAAAATTGCCAAAATCAAGACTCTCTGCTCACCTTCACTCTTTCATTCCTCTTTACTCCCGCCTCTGGAACAAACTCCCTCACTCTCTTCAATGCCACTCCTCCCTCCAGGTCTTTAAAACAGCTGTTCACCACCATCTCTTATCTTACCCCATACAAAACCTAGATCTTTTCTACCCCCATTAATTCACCCCAGATACACTTCTTTGAAATACCAACTTCGTTCCTGGAGTCCTGGCAGTGTTCATGTGGTTTATACCTCTCCCATCCCCCTCCCCTTCCCATGCCTCCTCCCCCCCCCACCCCCCCCCCCCCAAGTGCTCTCCCTCCGACAGATCTCCCGATGTCGCTGTTCTCTGCTGTTGTACTTGTGTGCTTCCCTCTCTCGCCCAATCTTGTCTCCCGCTCCCTTTATTGTATGTTTTGTGTGTCCGTTTTTTGTGATTAATGTTAGTTCTTACACGAGCCTCGAACTTGTATCCCCCCCCAAAAAAAGAAGTTTGGAACCAGCTATTTCAGTTCAGAAGGTCAAAGGACAAGTCAAGGACAAGCTTCAAAATCATTAATTTTCATTTGAGTAACCAGAAAATGAAAGACCAATTCCATAATGTCTCACTTAATTATAAACCAACCATTTTAAGGTTAAAAGGTCAAAGGTCAACTCAAGGTCAAACTTCCAAAATCATCAATTTTCATCTGAGTAACTTTAAAATTAATTATCAATTTCGTAGTCTCTCAGAGAATTGGGAAACAACAAGTATAAGGTCAAAATGTCAAAGGTCAATTCAAGGTCAAACTTCTCAAATCAATTTTCAACTGAAAAATGGTCAATTTTCATACCATTAACCTGAAAAATTAAAGAGTATTTGCATAGTGTCTCAATTAATTGATAAACCAACTATAATAAGGTCAAAGGTCAACTCAAGGTCAAACTTCAAAAATTATCAATTTTCATCCTATTAACTGAGAAAATTAAACAGCAATTGCATAGTGCATCACTTAATTGGGAAGGCAAATATTTTGAGGGCAAAAGGTCAAAGGCCAAATCAAGGTCAAACTTCAAAGCCATTTTTGTCTGAAAAATCATCAGTTTTCAACTTAACTTGAAAATTAAACAGCAATTGCTTGGAGTCTCACTGAATTGGAGAACCAGCTATTTCAGGTTAAAAGGTCAAAGGTCAAGTCAAGTTCAAGCTTCAAAAATCATCAATTTTCATCTGATTAACCAGAAAATGAAAAATAAATTGCATAATGTCTCACTTAATTAGAAACCAACCATTTTAAGGTTCAAAAGGTCAAAGGTCAACTGAAATTCAAACTTCTACCATCAACAATTTTCATCTGAGTAACTTGAAAATTAATAATCAATTACAAAGTCTCTCAGAGAATTGGGAAACCAACTAGTATAAGGTCAAAACTTCAAATGTCAACTCAGGGGCAAACATCTAAAATCAAATTTCAACTGAAAAATTGTCAATTTCCATCCAACTAACGTGAAAATTCAAGATTAATTCCATAGTGTCTCGCTGAATTGGGGAAGCAGCTATTTCAGGTCAAAAGGTCAAACGTCAACTCAAGGTGAAAACTCAAAAATCATCAATTTTCATCTGATTTACCAGAACATCAAAGAGCAATTGCATAGTTTCTCACTGAATTTGGGAACCAGCTATTCAGGTCAAAAGGTCAAAGGTCAACTCAAGGTCAAACCTCGAAAATCATCAATTTCCATCTGATGAACCAGAAAATTAAATACCGATTGCATAATATCTCAATGACTTTCGGTAATGTATTACCTCTCCAAACCCCAGTTACGGTGCACCTCAGAGTCTGGAGTGGAAACACGGCAGAAAGATTTGTTATTTTGCATTTTCTAATAAACCATGGAAAAACCACACCAATGCTATTGCAGAACAAAACAAGTAATTGCATAAAAAAACTCTCACATACACAATAATGACACTATTAAAGAAAGTAGAAAGTACAATGAAAATGTCACTTGCATCAAATGAACAATACATATGATGGTACCATCATTCCCCAATGCTCTCAAAGCAAGGAACTCACGACACGTCAAACGTGAGTGGGATGTAACATTCCGCAAAGTCCGTGCACGGATCTCCATGCTGGTTGAAGTTGAAGAGGTCGTGCAGAACAGCAAATCAATAGGCAGATACTGGCATGACTGTGGATGAGGAGTTACGAAGTGAGAGGTCGATATGGGAATTGAGCCAATAGGTAAACCAACGGCAATCAACATGATGAGGTTGATACGGAAATCCCAATGGCCAAAAAAACAAGATGCACCAAGCGGACAGCCTCTTCTTCTTTGAGGACAAAATGGCGTACAGGACTGCAATGGAGGCGCTTGATTTCTCCAACGATGACTCAAACTTGGTGATAAAACCTGAGACGCAGGTTTAATTGCACTTGCAATATATGACGATGTCGTGGACAATCACTTTCACAGGAAGCCTCAACTCCTTCACGACAAATATCAAAAAAGTCTGCTCACAGCCTCAACGCGATTCACCCCCTGTATCTCTCTCCTGGCCATTCTCCTCCTCCTCCTCCACCTTCCATTTCTTTGCCGCGTTTTTCTTTTTCCTCCATAAACATTTATTTTTACCTTTTACCTTAAGTCATCTCCATTTCACACAAAAATCTTAACAACAATATTACCTTAAACTAAAGATCCTACAAGTAAATAATCAACAACAAAAGCAGAAGTGAAGAATGCATAACACTCCCCACCTTCAAGGAAGAAAGTTTGAACATGGTGAAAACTTTGTTTCCATACAAAAAGTGTCTTTAATAGACTGGGTGCAGGGACCTGACAAAAATGAGTTCGTTCAACACCCACTACATAAAAGGTTTGACACCATAGGTAGTTAGTATGGACCCTCTATATCACTGCTAGGTAGGTAGTAGTCTCAAATTGTGGTAGCATTTTTTTGCTTCAGGTCATTTTATAAACCGACATGTAAATGACATGAAAAGCAATAATATTAAGGGGTAGGGGAAACAGAATTTACTATTTCTTAACTTTTTAAAATCACAATGAAGTCATTTTGGTATCAATATGTGCCTAATGGAATGCTCTAACAGTCTAATGCAACTGTATAGCAACTCAATAGGTTTTGGAGGAGGTATTAACCAAAATAAGGGGGAGGGTGTGACAAATAATGCTCCTTTTTGGTATCATTTTTTATATAACATTGTTGTTGATTATCAACTATTTTACAGAAGTACGATTAGAAACAATATATATAATTTGCCTCTGTAAGTTCATTATCGTTACGTGGTTAAATAAATCTGTTCAACACTTTGCTTTTATAGAAAACGAACATGTGACATGTGGAGTTAATTATGCGGCATTCTCATCCACAGTTTCTCTCCCTCATCTCACACTGACGGGTTGACATACATTTTGGGAATGTCCAAGTGTTGGTGGAACAAAATCTCAACATAATAGACAGGTGGAAATTCCGAAAAAGCCTCTAGAAAAAAATTTACGAGCATTTTTTGTTACAAGCTGGTAAAAAGGTGTTTTAGGATATTTTGTAGGTGCTGAATCTGAATATGCTTGTTACCAGAAAATCTTTTCGACCTAAGTTACCAAAAATCGGTAATTAAAAGATGATATATAAATCAGCAAAATGTAATATCTGATTAACACCTGTACATTGGCGATCACCCCAAAACTGAATCCCGTTAGCCCTAAACGTCAATAAACTTAAAAAAAAAAAATGTTATGAGCTGTACGAGGATAATAAATAATACAACTACCGTATCATTGTATGGTTGGCACAATTTTATTGATTAAACCTGATTAAATGACATCATCACGTGGTACACGATAAAGCTTGTGGGAATCAATATGTGATCAAGGCATATGGATGAACGTAAGCTGAAATGTTCTACACACACTTGTTTAGCTGTGCCGTGATCTGTCATATATACTGTTGCGGATATGGGACTTGGCCTCAATATCCGCTTGTAAATATTCCCCTATTTCCCCAATACTCCCCAACTATCCCCAATCCCCCATTCCCTAGTCCCATTGCCTGTAAATAACACTCTGTAGAACCGACCTTCCCCTTTTTCCCCCATTAAATGTCGTGCCCAGGTTCACCGCATCTCACGTAGACAACTATAGGACATCTTGCTAGTTATTCTTAGTCTATGTCAGTTAAGGACTCGTTTCCATTAATTCTGACTCTTCGTTGCACCAGAATGTGATCGTATGGCACCAGTAGTGAGTTTAGGACCTCCCCTTACCTCCTCCCATCTTCCCCATGAAACAACAACTACAACAACAACTACAACAACCACTACAACAACAACTACAACAACAGAGGGGCGCGGCGTGCGGGGAGTGTGCGTCCTCACACCGGCGTGGTTAGCCGCCATTGCCCATGCGCTCCACGGGGTTACCACGAAGGGGCTGGCTGTCAGCTCCTCGTCAGGGGCCGAGCCAGTAACCCCCCCCCCCCCCCGCACCCAATAAGAAGGGCGGACCGATTCCATCTGGGGCGGAGCTAACTAGCCGAGGGCGTGTCACTCCCCGCCGGATATACGCAGCGACTTACCGGACGTGACGTCAGATGCGCCCCGAGCTTGAAGAGGAAAGAACCAGTCGCGACCTCCGAGCGCTGTGACCTCCCTGCATCTCTGGACCGGACCGGGTCGATTCTGCCCTGAGCCAAGAGTGCACCTTGAGCCCTCGACTACCCACCTTTCCTTGCCATCAATCCCCGTGTGAGTCAGTTTTTGTCCCGTTTATCTGTCGTCTGTCGGGGTTAATATAAGAGTGTGTCTAAGTGCCTGCCTTTCTATGCTGTCCCTCTTGTCGTTGTAATCTGACCTTCCGCCCTAATATAACCTCCTCCGGAGGTCTTGAGAACTGAACCCTTGGTGTCGTGTCATTTTAATCCAGCCGTTGTGTCTTTTCCATCATTGATTTAGCATAGCGCGACTTAGTCAACGTTCGAGTATAATCGGGTAACTTGTGCGGACACGGCAGCCATTCCGCTCGGCCCACCATAACATCAAAGTCGTGTCTGTAACAATTGGTGTCGAGGAGTGGAATTCGGACCTGGGCCTAAATTTATTAGGCCCAAATTTTGGAACACCAATTGTACCACTAGGGTAACAATTGGTGTTGGGGAGGTAGAATTCGATCCGGAGCGCGTTTCCCGTGCTCGAAATTATAACGGCGAAATTTGATTTGTTTTACGGAAATAAAAACCCGAATTTTGAAAGTCGCGCTATGGCGGATCAAGACAGCTGGGGTCCGGTAGGGGAGAGTGAGGCAGGGTTGGTCCAGGACCAAATTGAGGGACGCGAGGAGAGCGAAGCAGCGAGGGTAGCAGACACACAAAATAGCGTCGTTGCGGGGGCGCAAAATGGCGCCTCGCTGGTCACCGCGCCCGCGACCGTGGCAGCGCCCCTGGTGGATCCGAACCTTTTTATGTTGCAAATGAGGGCCCTTATGGAACAAATGGGTGAGCAATTGGGAGACCAAATTAGAGGTTTGAAAAGCAGTATGGGACAAATGGGAAACGAAATGGGGGTAATGAGGGACGAAGCGAGGGGTACCGGTGAGGGGTTAGACAACGGGATAAAAGAGGTGAAAAAGGGGTTAATGGGGGTAGAAAATAGAATGGCTGCCCAGGAGAATCAGATAGAGGGAGTGAAAAATGGGTTAGAGGGGTTAGAAAACAGGATGGAAGGCAAATTGAGGGACATGAGGAACCAAGCGGAAAGGGAAGTTAACCAAATGGGGCAGCAGATAGAGGGGGTCAGAATGGGGGTAGAAACCAAACTGGATGCTCACAGGGAGGAAATGGAGCAGATGAGGGTGGCATCTGGGCAGGAGAAGCAAGTGATGGGAGAAGAGATCAGAAGAGGTGTGAGTGAGGAGGTCGGAGGAGTGCGCGAGGAGGTGAGGCACTGTAAGGAGCACATGGAGAAGGAGGTGAGAAAGGGGACTGTAAAGTTACAAGGGGGCATAGAGGACCTGACGCAGGAGGTGGAACAGCTGACGGAGGGACAAAAAGGACTAACGGAGCAGGTTCAAAGGAACACTGCGGTATTAGGAGGTTTAAAAGCGACACAAAACGACATAAAAAACGACTTAATAGCGACAAAGAGGGAATGTCAGATGGTACGTGAGGGACTGACAGCGAGGTTGGACGAGGTGGTAGAGGTAATGGAGACGAAGGACCGGCAGGTGAGGACGCAACTGGAAACGGTCAAGGTAGCCTTAGAGGACGAGCTTGAGGAGACGTACCGGGGAATAAAAGAGGTGAAGCAGAAATTAGAAGAGTGGAAGAAGGGGTGAGCGAAATTAAGAAGCGACGGAGAGAGGATAAGAAAGAGATAAAGGAGGAAGTAAAAGAATTGGTCCAAAGTCTGTGTTCAAATCGTGATGATGTGCTCATTAACCGGATGAGGGATTCGCAGGTGATGGAGGAGAAGCGAAGAGGAAGAGGACCCGGTGTAAGTGGTGACCAATATGGTCGTGCGTATGATGCGCCAGGGGATTTAATAAGCTTGGGGGTCGAGATAGACCCGGGTGTTCGTGAGAGGCCGTTGGTGAAGTGTGCGACAGGTCTGGTGTGCGAAAGAGGAGGTGTGCGAGAAAGTCCGACTCTGGGGTGTGTGAGGAAAAAGTGCGTGCCAAGGAGTGAGGGTGCTGGCGAGAGTGAGTCGGTCGTAGCGCGTGTGCGAGGGAGCACATGGAAGCGCGGTGTGGTAAGTGTTACAGAGGGTGTAACGGGAGAGTGTGCGCGAGAAAGGTGTGTAACGGGAGAGTGTGCGCGAGAAAGGTGTGTAACGGACGGGTGCATGAGGAAAGAGTGCGCTGTCATGAGTAAGGGTGAGTGCGTTGTCAAGAGTGGTGGTGAGAGGAGTGAGAGTGACCAGGAGCATGAGTGGGAATGCACGCTGGAATTGGTAGTGAGGCACGTGGTTGGGTGTGTGAATGAGAGCACACCTGTGATTGTCACAGAGGAGGTGACCGAGGAGGGGGCGCGAAGAGGTGTATTGGTGAGGTGTGCGAGCGACGAATGTGTGCCAAGGTGTTCGGTGGTCAGGTGTGTGACCAAGTCGGTAAGCGGAATGAGTGTACCGAGGTGTGTAAGGAAAGGTACGAGGAGCATGGGCACGGCTGGATGTGTGAGCAAGGAACGGGCTGTGGGGTGTAAGCATGCAGGTGAGGCATCGAAGGTAACCGGGTTAGAGGTTAGGTCGACTTTTAGCCGAATCGGGCCCTCGGTGCGTGCTGGGCCTCGCTTTGAACAGCCGCGTCCGTGCTCCACTAGGCGGAGCGGGCAGCCCGATAGAAAGGGTCGTCATGGCGACCACTTTTTGTTGAGGCATTCCGGCAGGTCGAGATCGGGACATTGGATGGCTCCACGCCGAGATGGTGCGTGGGATCTCGGCCCGGGTAAGCCCCCGTCCCTGCACCGAGTGCCGGACGCATCCAGCCGCTGGCACAGAACAACCCGCATTCATGGCTTGGCTTTACAAAGCCGGGCTTTGGACGGGAATTGGCGCACCGAGAGGCATTAGTGAGTAGACTGGGTGATGAGGTTAGTGTTTTGGCCCCAAAATTAGAGAAAAACAAAATTTGATGATTGGCAAGGGATTGGCAGTAGTGATTGGCAGATGATGGGTAGTGATTGGCAAGTTTTTAATTTGTTGAAATTTGATGTGCAAAATTGGTAGTGAGCGATGGGCCCGGTGGGTAAGGGTGGCATCCTTGCCACCCTTCCCATATAGTGGGGCAAAGGAGCAATAGATTATGGGGTGTATGGCAGTGAAAACTAGCCCGGGTGGGTTAGGTTATATTGATAGGGATCTAGCGAAGATGACAGTAGGTAACGTTAAGATTAGTTAGTGACTGATACCTGTAGTGGGGACGCAGGTAGTTTAGTGTGGATGATAATGACGTGGGAGCGCAATAGTTTAAAGGGACGACTGGGAAGCGCAAGTTTCAGAGGGGAGTAGTTAGATGAGATGATGCCGTGTGTGTGTGAGGATGGAACAGGTGTGATTGCACAGGTGTGCAACTGGACAGGTGTGTGGAGCAGTGTGTGAGTAATGAGTGTTGTGGATCAGCGCGAATGCGCTTGGGGAGAGAAGGGTGCAGGTGGCACCAGGTGTGAGAGCACAGGTGTGCAAGTACAGGTGTGTGGAGAGAGTTGGGGTAAGTGGTACGGAGTGGTGTGCATGGTGCGAAGGTGTGGATGGGGGAAGAGTGGACCCCTTTCACGAATACCCGGGGCGGGTAGTGTAAGTGTTAGGTAGAGGGTACAGGTAAATTGTGGTTGGATATTGGCATCTGTGGTGCGGGTGACAGAATGGTATTGTGGATGGGTGCATTAGTGTTGTGGAAATGGCTGGGCGTGTAGCCTGTTAGTGCGTGTAGTTGGTTGGGCACTCCACCACTGTGAGGATGTCGGCCAGGTGAGGCCGCAGGTGGGCTCTGGGAGCCGGTAGAGTTGTGGGTGGGTGCCTGAGGATCCCGGGTGTGGATCGGGTAGCCCAGTGCCAGAGAGGGCACCGAGTGGGGAGAGCGCCAGAGGGCCTTCCCCAGGTAGTTAGGTTAGGGTAAGGAGCAGGTAAGCTCGGAGGCAACTGCAGTGGTGGGGGTGTGCAGGTGGGTAGACCCGCTGGGAGAGGTACACGCCACAGCCCAGAAATTGTGCGAGGGCACCGGGAGATGAATCGGGGGAGTGAGACCCCAAATTGAAAAGCACCACAGTTTGGCCAATGGGAATTGGTTTTTAGAACCCATAGTGTAAGAGGGCCAATGGTTTGGCCGGAGAAAGACCCCGGGTAGTGTAAAGTTGTTAAAGTCATTTAGGAAATAGTTAGGATTGATGAACCTGTCGCACCATACGCAGCCACTTACCTGTGGTGATGATGATGACTCCACACCTGTGTTTTCTTTGTTCTGTGTGCAGGAAATGAGAATTGCTGTGTGGATTGGTGAGACGCATCACGACGTGGATGAGACATTGGGGTGATTCCATCTCTCCCTCCCTAGGAGGGACTGATGATGAATTGGTGATAGCAAATTATGATGTTGAGTTGGAGATGGCAAATTTTGATGAGAGTTGAAAATGGCAAATTTGATTGGTTAGGAGGGAGAGAAGACGAATTTGGTTTATGGGAGGAACGGGGAAGACAGTAGGGACGTTTGTTGATTTGTAAAGTAGATGTTTATGGGTAGTGTTGTGTTTTGTGGATACAGTAAGGGGTAAGGGAGGGGCCATGTAGGTTACCTGGTTGGGGGGGGGGGCGTACGATAGGAACGTACCTGTCTCACCTGGTTCCCATGTGCCCCCAGTGTGCATCATCTTATATTGCGTGCACTTTTGCGCCCTTACCACCTTACTCACTTGTCTGCTTCTTTTGTCTCCCACCTCCGAGGATCTGGTTTTGGGGCAGAGAGAGAGGAGAGAGAGGTGCTGGCTACGCAGTTGTGGGCCTGCACTTTCGCTGCTTGCTGCCTGGATCGATACACCATATGGACCGCAATTTTGGTGGCCACCCACAATGGACCGCAGTTCTTTTGCGGCCAAGCACCACCCGTGGATGGACCTATGGGTCAACGTGGCACCTATGCCATACAGGTGAACCACTTTTAGTTGACACCACTGAAGGCCACAATACAGAAATGGACGCGGTTGGTGCCTTTCTTTATTTTTGAAAGAAGCCAGAAGGCCAAGTGCACCACACGAAGAGCAAGAGACACCTGCAGGGTTAGGGGTTGTTGAATTTATTTTTATTCATTGAACAATGGTGACTGCACCGGATGGTGCTGACTGTGTTATGGGGTGGTGCTTTTGATGCTGGGAAGGGGTGCTCTGCACATTATTAAAGGCCGTAGGCCACAGAGCACTCGTGGGTTGGTGTATCGATGCTGGCATGCATGCTCTCTCTATGCATAACATCTGCATGTGTTCCTCCAAAAACAGGTCCTGGATCGTAGTGTAAATATCAGCGTAGTCTTGTAAATAATGCTCCCTACCGGCTGTATGTTTAGTTTGCGAATTCTTTCCGCAATTCGGTTATCCTGTGGGTGTGTTTCTGTGAGGAGAAGGGTGCAACGTCGCAGGTGGCCATATTTACTCATTTGTGAATATCTGTAAAACTGTCGCACTCAGGGTAGAGTTAATAGTAGAGGGAACTACATCTGAGTGCCACACTAAAATAGGTAAAAATTTATCGGGTCGGGACGCCCCGAGGGTAGAGAAGGGTGCAATGTTGCGGATATGGGACTTGGCCTCAATATCCGCTTGTAAATATTCCCCTATTTCCCCAATACTCCCCAACTATCCCCAATCCCCCATTCCCTAGTCCCATTGCCTGTAAATAACACTCTGTAGAACCGACCTTCCCCTTTTTCCCCCATTAAATGTCGTGCCCAGGTTCACCGCATCTCACGTAGACAACTATAGGACATCTTGCTAGTTATTCTTAGTCTATGTCAGTTAAGGACTCGTTTCCATTAATTCTGACTCTTCGTTGCACCAGAATGTGATCGTATGGCACCAGTAGTGAGTTTAGGACCTCCCCTTACCTCCTCCCATCTTCCCCATGAAACAACAACTACAACAACAACTACAACAA
Source organism: Myxine glutinosa (assembly GCF_964187855.1). Taxonomy (NCBI): domain Eukaryota; kingdom Metazoa; phylum Chordata; class Myxini; order Myxiniformes; family Myxinidae; genus Myxine; species Myxine glutinosa. Next base: position 129,455,378 of record NC_136263.1, read on the forward strand.
CCACTACAACAACAACTACAACAACAGAGGGGCGCGGCGTGCGGGGAGTGTGCGTCCTCACACCGGCGTGGTTAGCCGCCATTGCCCATGCGCTCCACGGGGTTACCACGAAGGGGCTGGCTGTCAGCTCCTCGTCAGGGGCCGAGCCAGTAACCCCCCCCCGCACCCAATAAGAAGGGCGGACCGATTCCATCTGGGGCGGAGCTAACTAGCCGAGGGCGTGTCACTCCCCGCCGGATATACGCAGCGACTTACCGGACGTGACGTCAGATGCGCCCCGAGCTTGAAGAGGAAAGAACCAGTCGCGACCTCCGAGCGCTGTGACCTCCCTGCATCTCTGGACCGGACCGGGTCGATTCTGCCCTGAGCCAAGAGTGCACCTTGAGCCCTCGACTACCCGCCTTTCCTTGCCATCAATCCCCGTGTGAGTCAGTTTTTGTCCCGTTTATCTGTCGTCTGTCGGGGTTAATATAAGAGTGTGTCTAAGTGCCTGCCTTTCTATGCTGTCCCTCTTGTCGTTGTAATCTGACCTTCCGCCCTAATATAACCTCCTCCGGAGGTCTTGAGAACTGAACCCTTGGTGTCGTGTCATTTTAATCCAGCCGTTGTGTCTTTTCCATCATTGATTTAGCATAGCGCGACTTAGTCAACGTTCGAGTATAATCGGGTAACTTGTGCGGACACGGCGGCCATTCCGCTCGGCCCACCATAACATCAAAGTCGTGTCTGTAACCAAAACTGAATCCCGTTAGCCCTAAACGTCAATAAACTTAAAAAAAAAAAAATGTTATGAGCTGTACGAGGATAATAAATAATACAACTACCGTATCATTGTATGGTTGGCACAATTTTATTGATTAAACCTGATTAAATGACATCATCACGTGGTACACGATAAAGCTTGTGGGAATCAATATGTGATCAAGGCATATGGATGAACGTAAGCTGAAATGTTCTACACACACTTGTTTAGCTGTGCCGTGATCTGTCATATATACTAAACGAATGTTGATATCTACATCTACTTGAATGACGGTGACGTTAGCGCATCATATCATAACTCCTTGAGAAACGGTTTCACTGGTATTTTTACATATGGTTTCTTTAATTCTTAGTTGTACATATATCTATGTTTTGCAGGTTTATTTAGTCTTTTTAACGACAATGTAAGAAGATGGAACCTGTATTAAGACTGAAACGCACAGCTACGGTGGCTTTTAGTCTATGCATCATATGTCAAGCTTCAGGCAAAGAAGAACCTCGTCCAGCAACTGAGTATGGCTTGGGAAGACTTCGCGACGCAGCCACCAGTAGAAGAAAATATCGAGATGTCAAAAATACAGAAACAATTGACTGTCTCGAAAACGTTCTAGATTCTGTGGATTTGACGGAAGTTGTTTGGCATAGAAACTGCTATGCCCAATTCACAGACAGTGGCAAAATCAAAAGGATACAGAGAGCTATGGAAAAGCTGTCCCAAATGCCATCAACATCAACCGAGACTGTGGCTTCAAAAACACCGGAGTCCACCACTTCCCGTAGGAGTATGGAGGCATTTGTTGCCTGGAACTTGTGCCTTTTTTGTCAGAAGATACATCGAAAAGAGAAGACCAGATTGGTTGCAACATTCAATTTGAGCAACTATATTCTGGAAAATGCACACTACGACCAGAAACTGAGAATCAGATTTGCTGGAGTAGCTGATCTCATTGCCGCTGATGGAAGATATCACCTACCATGCCTAGCGGAATTCAACCGATCAGTTGCCAAGACTCGGACGGAAACTAAACATGTGGACATTGCTATGAGTTGGCTCTTCAAGGAGCTGAGATATGCAGCTGAAAAGGGCCATGTCATTGAAATGTCAGAGGTTTGGAACCGATACTGTGTCCTAGCAGAAGAATCTGGGACCGAGATTCCAGTCTCATACATAAGTCGTAGGGCATCATTTAGGGAAAAACTTCTGTCTGGCGTCGGAGACGTTGTTGAACTCATCCCATCGCTTCACCATGGACCTAGTGATAACCGAACTCTGGTTATACTTCTAAAGTCCACACACATACCTCTAGCCGAACTTGCCGATTCAGAAGACCCTGACGACCTTCTAACTATGCCAATATACAAAGCTGAAGATGATGTCTTGTCACTCATTCATGTGGCACTGAAGATACGTGGGGATATTACCAGACAAGCAGGCCATGCGGGATTCTGTGTGAATGAGGATAATGCGATAGAGTGTATTCCTGACAGCCTTTATATGTTTCTGAGGTTATTATTTGGAGGACAGAAACTTATTGACAAGACTAATGATGATGACCCTGTCCCGGATGACGAGAGTGGAGTACAAACAAAGGTCCTGAGTATTTCACAAGACATTGTCTTCAACGTCAGTGGTGGTCAAAAGATGACTCCCAAACACATAGGATTGGGATGTGCTCTCCACCAACAAACACGGTCAAAACAATTGGTCAACCTCTTTTCTAAAGCTGGACATATTATAAACTATGATCAGATACTTCAGATAGACACAGCACTGGCAGAATACACTGAGTACCATGAACCAGGCCAACGCTGCGGTCTTCCCCCCTAACCTCCAGCCGGGAAGGTTTGTTCACTTCACTGCTGACAACATTGATATCTGTGATGAGATGCTCGATGGCAAAAAATACCTTTCATGCCACCCAGGTGGCTGCGTGGCAGAGGGGACCAGGCTCTGTTGACGTTCTAGACAATCTGAAGCCAAGTAAATGACGTCAGCTAGATGTTCCTGCAATTATGACGGCGCTAATTCCTACTACCGTTGTTGAAGGAAAGGTTGAACCAAAGTATGAAAAGCTTTACCACTCTTGGTTCAAGAAACCTGATAACGAGCCAGCCTTTGCAGAGGCTGCCAGAGTGACTGATATTGCGTTCGTCCTCAAAAGGCAGAAGTCGGACATCAAACTTGGATGGACAGTTTTCAACCAACTATTGAGTGTGAATGACGAGGAGGTAACATCAGTGGGATATTTGCCAATAATACAAGCTCAGGCATGCCAATGCAAAACTGGTTGTAAAACGATGCGGTGCAAGTGCCGAAAATCCAATGTTTTCTGTACGCAGGCATGCAAGTGTACGGGCACTGAAGACCCGGATTTCATGTGCATGAATATTATAGATAAGTGAGTATGCGGAATCGCAAGATATTACGAGGATATTGGAAGGAAACTGCTGTCGTGGATCTGACCTTTGTTACCTGGTGGTGCGAGTTAAATATCTGAATCCTAAATGGAGATCAACCTGGGCTGTAAATTACATCATTATTTATAATCATCGGGATGCCGCTTTTGTTGTAATTGTCTGAACAGAGAGGTAAATAGCTGTTGACGTAGACTTGCTACATGCAATCACAGTGAACAATGACAACTGTAGGAAGACAATGCTGCACAGTAATGTAATAGTATTGCCTAGACATGCAATTGCAGATAGCGTGAAGATCAAAGAACCGCTTGTTGGCAGTATATTCAACTTTTGAGATATGACAAATCACAATACAACATCTTCTAAACCCAAGTTTGCCCGATATTTTGACGTATATCAGCAGAGTGAAAATGTGTGTCATTATAGTACTTAATGGTGCCGCAATATGGACACTACTTGTATGGACCACATCCCATGCCAGAGAGGCTTAATTTTGGTGTAAATAGAGACGTCCAAATGTGTAATTTCACTCTTTTAGTCTGGCGATTGTATATTTGTTCTCCCGCTCAATTCTTAGCAGAATTGAAATAAGTCCAAATACGATGAGAGACACAGATTCAATAATTGTATTCAGGACTTATCTCCGAAAAAAGGTGTTTTGGGCGGCCATCTTTGATATGCCATTTTGGGCCCTTAGTGACAAAAGATTTATTGGTAACAGCGATTTTTGAATTCATCATACCCGAATTGTCTTGAAAAGATGAGAATATGACTTGTGACAAAAATGCCTTGGGGTGTTATAATTCCTTATAATTATAATTCCTGTTATAATTCCACCTTTCTATAAAGAATTAGTGAATCGTAAGTCTAAAGCATAACACTTTTAATATTACATAAGTATTTTTCATTCAGGTCTTTTCATGTTTACTTGATAGGCCTACACAAAAACAAAACAAACAAACAAAACAGTAAAACAAAAAACAAAATAATTTATGAAATCCTAAGTTTGTTTTGGTTTGTTTTGTTTGTCTACTTCAGGGAAAAAAAAACCCTACAGAATGGATACCTCATCCAACTATGAGCCTTCCACGAGCCTTCTCCCACCAAGGCGACAAAAACGAACAAACTTCAACAAATCTGTAATTTGTCAAGTTGATACTAATCAAACCCTCAGAAAGGCCAAAAACACATCAATTGAAACTTTCGTTTCTGCCCTGCAGTTTCGTCTTGATGACGTTTTTGATCGCATTGAAGTAGATTTACCAAACCTTTCAAGTCTAAATATTCATTGGCACCATTCCTGCTATTCATCCTATACAAGCCAACAGAATCTGAAGCATGCTCAAAGAAGATCTCTATCATCATCACAGATACCTTCTGAGGCTTCCACCTCTAGTAACACATGTTCTCATGCTTCTAATGACTCAAACAGGATTTCAAGATCACAAACAGAACCCTTTGACTGGTCAAAATGTCTTTTCTGTAAGTGCAAAACATACAAAAAGGTAAAGGAAATGATAAATGCTAGTACATTCCAAGTGTGTGAAACAATCAGAAGATCAGCTGTAGATCAAGGCGATAGATCTATGCTGATGGTCCTTGAGAGTGTTAGCAATGATCTAGTAGCTGCAGAAGCTAAGTATCATAAGGCATGTTATTCATCATATGTAAGTAAGTCTAACCTTAAGTTTACTTCCTTCAATGAAGGCAGGCAAGAAGACTTGTTTGCTACAGGGTTTCAGGAACTGGTGACAGAGATAGCTCCAGAGCTGAATTCCAAGAAAGCATTTGACATGTCAGTATTGCTTACTAAATATCGAGCTAATTTGGAAGCAATGGGCATAGCAGCTCAATCTTACACTTCACAGAGACTGAAGCTTCGGATGAAACATCACTTTGGAAATGACATTGTGTTTCATCAACCATATGATCGTACAAAACATGAAGTGGTATAGTCAAGCTCCATTTCTTTGCAGGATGTAACCAATGCAGCATATCAAGCTAACACGAGTAGTTCTTCTACTGACGACTCAGCAGTACCCAAAGTACCGTCAGATGACATTGAAGAGACTGATCGAACCAGACTCTTGTACCGTGTTGCAAATCTAATCAAGTCCGATATCAGCAGATCCGAAGGAATATCTATCCAGACTCTTGATTCCAATGACCTCTCCTTGATGACTTGTAGATCAGTTATTCTAGAAAGTCTATATTGGCTTTTACGTTGGATTATAGCAAATCCTGGAAAAGAAGACCCAGGTGACGAATTCACATCAGTCACACCAACCCGTCAGTGTGAGATGAGAGAGAGAATCTGTGGATGAGAACGCCGCATAATTAACTCCACATGTCACATGTTCGTTTTCTATAAAAGCAAGGTGTTGAACAGATTTATTTAACCACGGAAAGATAATGAACTTACAGAGGCAAATTATATATATTGTTTCTAATCGTAGTTCTGTAAAATAGTTGATAATAATCAACAACAATTTTATATAAAAAATGATACGAAAAAGGAGCATTATTTGTCACTCCCTCCCCCCTATTTTGGTTAATAGCTCCTCCAAAACCTATTGTGTTGCTATGCAGTTGCATTAGATTGTTAGAGCATTCCATTAGGCACATATTGATACCAAAATGACTTCATTGTGATTTTAAAAAGTTAAGAAATAGTAAATTATGTTTCCCCTACCCCTTAATATTATTGCTTTTCATGGTGTTTACATGTCGGTTTATAAAATGACCTGTAGCAAAAAAGTGCTACCACAATTTGAGACTACTACCTACCTAGCAGTGATCTAGAGGGTCCATACTAACTACTTATGGTGTGTTACGGATTCGTCACTTCCGTTGTTGTGGTTCTCATCCACTGTAAACATTTTTGGTTGCATGTACTATTATTGTTATCATTTAGGTGAAATAGAGATAACTGTTTTCAAAAGGTAAAAAAAGTTATAGAGTTTTAAAAGAAACAGGAAATCGGACCGGGAACCGGACGAGAAAGAAGAAGAGGAAAAGGAGGCGGAGCGAGTAAGGTCGGAGAAGGAGCCGAGCTGCGTTGAGGTTTTGAGCAAATGCTGGTGAACGGGGGTCACAAGTGAACCTTGGGTTTCCTGGGAAAGGGATTCCTGTGACAGAGCTGTTATCGCTGTGACAGATAAACCTGCATGACAGGTTTTGCAGTTGATTCCGAAAAGAATCATCGGAGTGCCGTTACGTCTCGAGAACGGACCGTTGGGAATTTTGCCTTGCGCCTGATTTCGCATCACTCCAGGTTTTTCACCTCGCTTCAACCATTTCACCGCATCCAGACATTAACCTGGTGTGTGTTTGTGTAACGTAGATTTTGAGTGTGAATTTGCGGTTCGCCGATTGGGAGCCGTTGAACGTCCATACCCGAAAGTGTGATTTCCCAGCCGCCTCTTGAGGACACTTTTGCCCATCTGTGGCAGTGTGACTGTCAACCGAGCGGGATTCTGGTCTCGATACAACGTCGTTCTGACGATCGCTGGAGCGTGGATCGCCTTTGGCTTGAAGCCGGGATAGAGACATTGGGAATGTTATTTTCGCTTTCTTGGAGCACAGTGAGTTATATTGTACGAAACTGAAGGTACCTCATAGGAATGATATATTGGTTGTACAATTGATTAATATTGTTATTGCACTGTTATTCTTGTGTGACCTTAATACAATACTTGTTTGTTGGTAACAATTGGTGTGGTTTCACCATTGATCTTTGACATACAGAATAACATATCTTTCTGCCGTGACTCCTCTCGGGGCTCGGAGGTACGCCGTGACCGGGGTTTGGGGAGGAGCATGTAACAGGTGTCAAACCTTTTATGTAGTGGGTGTTGAACAAACTCCTTAATCTAGGCCCCTATGAGATTTAGCTCCCGGTCTATAACAACCACAAATAATACTCACACCAATAAAACTACAAATCAAAACTATGGCTGATCAAATCCCTTATGCCAATTTTTTTTCCAAACAACGCACAGGAATCCTCAAGGTCAATTCCTTCTGGATAAAGCATCGGCAACTACATTGTCTTTGCCCTTTACATGCCCAATTCCCAAGTTGAACTCTTGCAAAGACAAGCTCCATCTCATCAACCTCTGATTTTTATTTTTCATTTTTTGAATGAAGGTTAAGGGGTTGTGATCAGTGAAAACCTTTATAGGAAAGGGAGTAGTTCCTAGATACACCTCATAATGCTGTAGAGCTAGTAGAAGAGTAAGGGTCTCTTTTTCCACAGTGGCATAATTTTTCTGATGTCTGTCAAACTTCCTCAAATAGTAATACACCGCGTGATCAATGCCATCATCACCTTCCTGCAGTAGAACTGCCCCAGCCCACCCATCACTTGCATCAATGGCCAACTTGAAAGGTTCTTGAAAATCCGGCGCTGCAAGGACAAGAGAGCTCATCAATATCGCTTTGACTTGGGCAAAGGCAGCCTGGCATTTGTCATCCCAAACAAACTTGGTCTCTTTCCTCAGCAAATTCGTTGAAGGGGCTACCACGTCAGAAAAAATCCTGCAGAACCACCGGTACCAACCATCCGTACCAGATAATCTCATAAGTTCCTTTTTCCCTTTTGGAATTTGGAAGTGATCAATGGCTTCTATCTTGGCTGTCACTGGTTGCACCTGACGCTGACCTACTACATGGCCGAGGAACACCACCTATGCTTTTACAAACTCACTCTTAGATAAGTTGGTGGTCAATCTTGCCTCGTAAATTTCTTAAAGAATGCATGAATTTGTTTAAGATGATCTTCCATTGTTATGGTGTGGATGATGACATCATCCAGAAAACCTCCACCCCCTCAAGGTCTGCAATCAGCTTATTTATTAGTCGTTGAAACGAAGCAGGACCGTTTTTCAACCCAAAGGGAAGAAACTTGTACTTGTACAACCCATTTGGTGTGACTAAGGCCGAAATTTATTTAGCCCGTTCGGTAAGAGGCTTCTGCCAATAACCCTTCAGCAAGTCAAATTTGCTTACAAATTTAGTTGGGCCTATTCTATCAATACAGTCATCAATCCTCGGGATGGGATATGAGTTGGTCTTGGTCACTGCATTAACCCGTTTTAAATCCGTACAACAGCGAAAACTGCCATCGGGTTTTGAAACCAACACACATGGTGAGGTCCATTCACTGCTGCTTGGTTCGATGATGTCTCTGAACCTCCTTCTGGAGATAATACATCTTACCAGGGTTCATCCGATAGGGGTGTTGTTTCACGGGAGTGTCCTCCCCCGCATCAATATCATGACATACCAGATCCTTACGACCAGGTACATCTGTGAACAAATGCACACACTCAGAAATTAGGTTGGATAATTGTCCTGGTTCCCTCGTTAAATGATCTAATTTCTGGTCTGGGTTCCTTAACACTTCAGTGTTCGTCAATCTGGGGCAAGCCTGGTCATCAATGCCATCGAACTTTACACTGGCCTCAAACTCAGGATTCTCTTGCACCCCGCCTACAGGTACGACAGGTAAGACAGGAGCCATTTTTTCCACAGGCTTCCTCTCATAATATTTCCGAGGGCGGTTAATGTGACACAGCTGCCGCTTTTTCCGTCGGTCTGGAGTTCTCACCACATCATCCATTTCATTGACCCTCCTTTCGATGGCATAGGGACCAAAACGGAAGGCGGAAACGACGAATCTGAAACACTTGTGAAGCAAACCACGAAAAGGTCAAAAGGTCAAAGGTCAACTCAAGGTCAAACTTCCAAAATCATAAATTTTCATCTGAATAACTTGAAAATTAATAATCAATTCCATAGTCTTTCACAGAATTGTGAAAACAACTAGTTTAAGGTCAAAATGTCAAAGTTCAACTCAGGGTCAAACTTGTCAAATCATTTTCACCTGAAAAATTGTCAATTTTTATGTGATTAACCACAAAATTAAAGGGTAATTGCATAGTATCTCAAGGAATTGGGAAACTAATGATAATATGGTAAAAAGTTCAAAGGTCAACTCAAGGTCAAACTTCCAAAATCATTAGTTTTCATCTGAGTATCTTGAAAATTAAAGAGTATATCGAATCTTAATGAATTGGGAAACGAACTATAAGGTCAAAAGGTCAGAGGTCAAGTCAAGATCAAACTTCAAACATCATCACTTTTACTCTGATTAAACGGAAAATTAAAGAGCAATTGTACAGTGTCTCACATAATTGGGAAAACAACTAGTATAGGGTCAAAATGTCAGATCAGATGAAAGTTAATCAGATGAAAATTGCTGATTTTAGAAACTTGACCTTGAGTTGACCTTTGACCTTTTATCCTTAAAATGATTGGTTTCCAATTTATTGAGACATTATGCAATTGCTCTTAAATTTTCTGTTTAATCAGAGTAAAATAGATGATTTTTGAAGTTTGACTTCGAGTTGACCTCTGATCTTTTTCCGTATTATAGTTGGTTTCCCAATTCATTGAGATACTATGCAATTATTCTTTAATTTTCTGGTTAATCAGATGAAAATTGACTATTTTTCAGTTGAAAATTAATTTGACAAGTTTGACCTTGAGTTGGCCTTTGACATTTTGACATTATATTAGTTGTTTTCCCATTTATGTTAGAGATTATGGAATTGATTATAAATTTTCAAGTTAATCAGATGAAAATTGATGATTTTAGAAATTTGACCTTGAGTTGACCTTTGACCTTTTATCCTTCAAATGGTTGGTTTCCAATGATGTAAGACACTATACATTTGCTCTTTAATTTTCTGTTTAGTCAGAGTAAAATTGATGATTTTTGAAGTTTGATCTTGAGTTGACCTCTGACCTTTTGACATTATAGTTGGTTTCCCAATTCATTAAGATTCTACATACTCTTTAATTTGCAAATTACTCAGATTAAAATTTATGATTTTGGAAGTTTGACCTTGAGTTGACCTTTGACCTTTTTACCTTATTATAGATGGTTTTCCAATTCATTGACATACTATGCAATTATTCTTCAATTTTCTGGTTAATCAGATGAAAATTGACTATTTTTCAGTTGAAAATTGATTTGACAAGTTTGACCTTGAGTTGACCTTTGACATTTTGACATTATATTAGTAGTTTTCACATTTATGTGAGAGACTATGGAATTGATTATTAATTTTCAAGTTAATCAGATGAAAATTGATGATTTTACAAACTTGACCTTGAGTTGACTTTTTATCCTTAAAATGGTTGGTTTCCCAATTCATTGAGATACTATGCAATTGTTCTTTAATTTTCTGTTTAATCAGATGAAAATTGATGATTTTAGAAACTTGACCTTGAGTTGACCTTTGACCTTTCAATCTTAAAATGGTTGGTTTCCAATTAATTGAGACATTCTGCAATTGCTCTTTAATTTTCTGATTAATCAGAGTAAAATTGATGATTTTGGAAGTTTGACCTCAAGTTGACCTCTGACCTTTTACCGTATTCTTGTTGGTTTCACATTTCATTGAGATACGATGCAATTATTCTTTAATTTTCTGGTTAATCGGATGAAAATTGACTATTTTTCAGTTGAAAATTGATATGACAAGTTTGACCTTGAGTTGACCTTTGACATTTTGACATTATATTAGTAGTTTTCCCATTTATGTGAGAGACTATGGAATTGATTATTAATTTTCAAGTTAATCAGACGAAAATTGATGATTTTAGAAACTTGACCATGAGTTGACCTTTGACCTTTTATCCTTAAAATGGTTGGTTTCCAATTATGTGACACACTATACATTTGCTCTTTAATTTTCTGTTTAATCAGAGTAAAATTGATGATTTTTGAAGTTTGATCTTGTGTTTACCTCTGACCTTTTGACCTTATAGTTGGTTTTCCAATTCATTGATATACATTGCAATTACAATTTAATTTTCTGGTTAATCTGATGAAAACTGATAATTTTTCAGTTGAAAATTGATTTCATAAGTTTGAACCTGAGTTGACCTTTGACATTTTGACCTTATATTCGTTGTTTACCCAATTCTGTGAGAGACTGGAATTTTTAAATTCATTTTCAAGTTCATCAGATGAAAATTGATAATTTTAGAAACTTGACCTTGAGTTCACCTTTGACTTTTTAACCTTAAAATGGTTGTTTTCCAATGAAGTGAGACACTATACAATTGTTCTTCAATTTTCAGCTTAATCAGATGAAAATTGTTATATTTTGAAGTTCGACCTTGAGTTGACCTTGGACCTTTTTAACCTTAAAATGGTTGGTTTCCAATTAATTGTGACATTATGTAATTGCTCATTAATTTTCTGATTAATCAGAGTAAAATTGATGATTTTTGAAGTGTGACCTTGAGTTTACCTCTGACCTTTTTACTGCATTGTAGTTGTTTTCCTATTTATGTGATAGACTATGGAATTGTTTATTTATTTTCAAGTTAATCAGATGAAAATTGATGATTTTAGAAACTTGACCTTGAGTTGACCTTTGACCTTTTAACTTTAAAAAGGTTGATTTCCAATTATGTGAGAAACTATACATTTGCTCTTTAATTTTCAGTTTAATCAGAGTAAAATTGATGATTTTTGAAGTTTGATCTTGAGTTGACCTCTAACCTTTTGACCTTATAGTTGGTTTCCCAATTCATTGAGATACTATGCAATTATTCTTTAATTTTCTGGTTAATCAGATGAAAATTGACTATTTTTCAGTTGAAAATTAATTTGACAAGTTTGACCTTGAGTTGACCTTTGACATTTTGACATTATATTAGTTGTTTTCCCATTTATGTTAGAGATTATGGAATTGATTATTAATTTTCAAGTTAATCAGATGAAAATTGATGATCTTACTATAATTCACCAAATGTCTGTCTGTCTGTCCGTTCGAAGGTATCGTAAAAACTGCTGAACCCTTCGCAAAGATATTTTCGGTGGGTAATCCTGGGATCCCCAGGAGTAAAATGGGCTATTAAGTTTTCCCAATTTGAGCTTTAGTCACCAGCATTCTAAGGTTTGGACTCCCGCATAACATTCGCGTTCACACTACGTTCATTGCAACGTCTTCTTAGGTCGAGCAAGGGTACCCGCCCTATGGGCGGGGCTTCATTGGGAGGCCCAAATGAAAAGGCTAAATATCGGAAATTGAAGCCTTTTTTTTCTTTTAAACTATTTATATAAACATCCGTCATGCGGAAACGACATGCGGGAGCAAGTATCAGCAGGATGTGGCAGTGTGGGAGTCCACGTTTGCACCGATCGCTGCACCGTGTGCCGCACAAACGGATGCACCGATTGCTGCACCATGTGCCGCACAACGACTGCACCGATCGCTGCACAGCTGCATCGATCGGATGTGGCATGAAGGAGGATCTGCACTTCGGCATGATGGAGGATCAGATCGAACAGATCACTGTCTCCATCGATCTTGCCAAAGCCGTAACACCTATCGGCTCAAAATCCTTTTAACTGTTGATTTGGTACAGTTACACACATCGGGAATTAGGTACACGTTTCGGGAGTACATACGACACAGCGATTGTGAACAAGATTATCTATCACGATCATCACGATCATAGTGTGTCGATCACGATTTGAAAGACGATGGAATACCGATATGAACAGTCATGTGGCTTTTATTGAAATTCTGAAGATACTGTTTAGATTTTGATGATTTGTGTGTGATATGATTCAACGGATGTTTATATGAATCGTTTAAAATAAAAAAGCCTTCAATTTCTGATATTTTGCCATCGCCATATGCAGATTCGCCACGGACCCACGATCGATGTTTCTGTGGGTGAACGTACCCGTTTGTTTGCAAACAGGTACGTTTTTCATGGAATTCCTTCACAAACTTGCTTTCCATGAGGTGCTACAGGTATGTGGAATTTATTGGTTTCATGCTTTAGCATTCACCGTATTTGCATGCTTTGCCTGTTTGCTTCTGGCCTCCCACCCTTGCATAGCACGGCTATTTCTCTAGTTTTAGAAACTTGACCTTGAGTTGACCTTTGACCTTTTATCCTTAAAATGGTTGGTTTCCAATTATGTGAGACACTATACATTTGCTCTTCAATTTTCTGTTTAATCAGAGTGAAATTGATGATTTTATAAACTTGACCATGAGTTGACCTTTGACCTTTTATCCTTAAAATGGTTGGTTTCCAATTATGTGAGACACTATACATTTGCTCTTTAATTTTCTGTTTAATCAGAGTAAAATTGATGATTTTTGAAGTTTGATCTTGTGTTGACCTCTGACCTTTTGACCTTATAGTTGGTTTCCCAATTCACTCAGATTCTACATGCTCTTTAATTTTCAAGTTACTCAGATGAAAATTTATGAAAATTCAGATGAAAATTTATTTTGGAAGTTTGTCCTTGAGTTGACCTTTGACCTTTTTACCTTATTATAGATGGTTTCCCAATTCATTGAGATACTTTGCAATTACTCTTTAATTTTCTGGTTAATCAGATGAAAATTGACGATTTATCAGTTGAAAATGATTTGACAAGTTTGACCCTGAGTTGACCTTTGACATTATGACCTTATACTAGTTGTTTGCCCAATTCTGTGAGAGAATATGGAATTGAATATTAATTTTACGTTTATCAGATGAAAATTGATGATTTTGGAAACTTGACCTTGAGTTGACCTTTGACCTTTTAACCGTAAAATGGTTGATTTCCAATTATGTGAGACACTACGCAATTGTTCTTCAATTTTCAGCTTAATCAGATGAAAATTGATGATTTTAGAAATTTGACCTTGAGTTGACCTTTGACCTTTTATCCTTCAAATGGTTGGTTTCCAATGATGTAAGACACTATACATTTGCTCTTTAATTTTCTGTTTAGTCAGAGTAAAATTGATGATTTTTGAAGTTTGATCTTGAGTTAACCTCTGACCTTTTGACATTATAGTTGGTTTCCCAATTCATTAAGATTCTACATACTCTTTAATTTGCAAATTACTCAGATTAAAATTTATGATTTTGGAAGTTTGACCTTGAGTTGACCTTTGACCTTTTTACCTTATTATAGATGGTTTTCCAATTCATTGCCATACTATGCAATTATTCTTCAATTTTCTGGTTAATCAGATGAAAATTGACTATTTTTCAGTTGAAAATTGATTTGACAAGTTTGACCTTGAGTTGACCTTTGACATTTTGACATTATATTAGTAGTTTTCACATTTATGTGAGAGACTATGGAATTGATTATTAATTTTCAAGTTAATCAGATGAAAATTGATGATTTTACAAACTTGACCTTGAGTTGACTTTTTATCCTTAAAATGGTTGGTTTCCCAATTCATTGAGATACTATGCAATTGTTCTTTAATTTTCTGTTTAATCAGATGAAAATTGATGATTTTAGAAACTTGACCTTGAGTTGACCTTTGACCTTTCAATCTTAAAATGGTTGGTTTCCAATTAATTGAGACATTCTGCAATTGCTCTTTAATTTTCTGATTAATCAGAGTAAAATTGATGATTTTGGAAGTTTGACCTCAAGTTGACCTCTGACCTTTTACCATATTCTTGTTGGTTTCACATTTCATTGAGATACGATGCAATTATTCTTTAATTTTCTGGTTAATCGGATGAAAATTGACTATTTTTCAGTTGAAAATTGATATGACAAGTTTGACCTTGAGTTGACCTTTGACATTTTGACATTATATTAGTAGTTTTCCCATTTATGTGAGAGACTATGGAATTGATTATTAATTTTCAAGTTAATCAGACGAAAATTGATGATTTTAGAAACTTGACCATGAGTTGACCTTTGACCTTTTATCCTTAAAATGGTTGGTTTCCAATTATGTGACACACTATACATTTGCTCTTTAATTTTCTGTTTAATCAGAGTAAAATTGATGATTTTTGAAGTTTGATCTTGTGTTTACCTCTGACCTTTTGACCTTATAGTTGGTTTTCCAATTCATTGATATACATTGCAATTACAATTTAATTTTCTGGTTAATCTGATGAAAACTGATAATTTTTCAGTTGAAAATTGATTTCATAAGTTTGAACCTGAGTTGACCTTTGACATTTTGACCTTATATTCGTTGTTTACCCAATTCTGTGAGAGACTGGAATTTTTTAATTCATTTTCAAGTTCATCAGATGAAAATTGATAATTTTAGAAACTTGACCTTGAGTTCACCTTTGACTTTTTAACCTTAAAATGGTTGTTTTCCAATGAAGTGAGACACTATACAATTGTTCTTCAATTTTCAGCTTAATCAGATGAAAATTGTTATATTTTGAAGTTCGACCTTGAGTTGACCTTGGACCTTTTTAACCTTAAAATGGTTGGTTTCCAATGATGTAAGACACTATACATTTGCTCTTTAATTTTCTGTTTAGTCAGAGTAAAATTGATGATTTTTGAAGTTTGATCTTGAGTTAACCTCTGACCTTTTGACATTATAGTTGGTTTCCCAATTCATTAAGATTCTACATACTCTTTAATTTGCAAATTACTCAGATTAAAATTTATGATTTTGGAAGTTTGACCTTGAGTTGACCTTTGACCTTTTTACCTTATTATAGATGGTTTTCCAATTCATTGCCATACTATGCAATTATTCTTCAATTTTCTGGTTAATCAGATGAAAATTGACTATTTTTCAGTTGAAAATTGATTTGACAAGTTTGACCTTGAGTTGACCTTTGACATTTTGACATTATATTAGTAGTTTTCACATTTATGTGAGAGACTATGGAATTGATTATTAATTTTCAAGTTAATCAGATGAAAATTGATGATTTTACAAACTTGACCTTGAGTTGACTTTTTATCCTTAAAATGGTTGGTTTCCCAATTCATTGAGATACTATGCAATTGTTCTTTAATTTTCTGTTTAATCAGATGAAAATTGATGATTTTAGAAACTTGACCTTGAGTTGACCTTTGACCTTTCAATCTTAAAATGGTTGGTTTCCAATTAATTGAGACATTCTGCAATTGCTCTTTAATTTTCTGATTAATCAGAGTAAAATTGATGATTTTGGAAGTTTGACCTCAAGTTGACCTCTGACCTTTTACCGTATTCTTGTTGGTTTCACATTTCATTGAGATACGATGCAATTATTCTTTAATTTTCTGGTTAATCGGATGAAAATTGACTATTTTTCAGTTGAAAATTGATATGACAAGTTTGACCTTGAGTTGACCTTTGACATTTTGACATTATATTAGTAGTTTTCCCATTTATGTGAGAGACTATGGAATTGATTATTAATTTTCAAGTTAATCAGACGAAAATTGATGATTTTAGAAACTTGACCATGAGTTGACCTTTGACCTTTTATCCTTAAAATGGTTGGTTTCCAATTATGTGACACACTATACATTTGCTCTTTAATTTTCTGTTTAATCAGAGTAAAATTGATGATTTTTGAAGTTTGATCTTGTGTTTACCTCTGACCTTTTGACCTTATAGTTGGTTTTCCAATTCATTGATATACATTGCAATTACAATTTAATTTTCTGGTTAATCTGATGAAAACTGATAATTTTTCAGTTGAAAATTGATTTCATAAGTTTGAACCTGAGTTGACCTTTGACATTTTGACCTTATATTCGTTGTTTACCCAATTCTGTGAGAGACTGGAATTTTTTAATTCATTTTCAAGTTCATCAGATGAAAATTGATAATTTTAGAAACTTGACCTTGAGTTCACCTTTGACTTTTTAACCTTAAAATGGTTGTTTTCCAATGAAGTGAGACACTATACAATTGTTCTTCAATTTTCAGCTTAATCAGATGAAAATTGTTATATTTTGAAGTTCGACCTTGAGTTGACCTTGGACCTTTTTAACCTTAAAATGGTTGGTTTCCAATTAATTGTGACATTATGCAATTGCTCATTAATTTTCTGATTAATCAGAGTAAAATTGATGATTTTTGAAGTGTGACCTTGAGTTTACCTCTGACCTTTTTACTGCATTGTAGTTGTTTTCCTATTTATGTGATAGACTATGGAATTGTTTATTTATTTTCAAGTTAATCAGATGAAAATTGATGATTTTAGAAACTTGACCTTGAGTTGACCTTTGACCTTTTAACTTTAAAAAGGTTGATTTCCAATTATGTGAGAAACTATACATTTGCTCTTTAATTTTCAGTTTAATCAGAGTAAAATTGATGATTTTTGAAGTTTGATCTTGAGTTGACCTCTAACCTTTTGACCTTATAGTTGGTTTCCCAATTCATTGAGATACTATGCAATTATTCTTTAATTTTCTGGTTAATCAGATGAAAATTGACTATTTTTCAGTTGAAAATTAATTTGACAAGTTTGACCTTGAGTTGACCTTTGACATTTTGACATTATATTAGTTGTTTTCCCATTTATGTTAGAGATTATGGAATTGATTATTAATTTTACGTTTATCAGATGAAAATTGATGATTTTGGAAACTTGACCTTGAGTTGACCTTTGACCTTTTAACCGTAAAATGGTTGATTTCCAATTATGTGAGACACTACGCAATTGTTCTTCAATTTTCAGCTTAATCAGATGAAAATTGATGATTTTAGAAATTTGACCTTGAGTTGACCTTTGACCATTTATCCTTCAAATGGTTGGTTTCCAATGATGTAAGACACTATACATTTGCTCTTTAATTTTCTGTTTAGTCAGAGTAAAATTGATGATTTTTGAAGTTTGATCTTGAGTTAACCTCTGACCTTTTGACATTATAGTTGGTTTCCCAATTCATTAAGATTCTACATACTCTTTAATTTGCAAATTACTCAGATTAAAATTTATGATTTTGGAAGTTTGACCTTGAGTTGACCTTTGACCTTTTTACCTTATTATAGATGGTTTTCCAATTCATTGCCATACTATGCAATTATTCTTCAATTTTCTGGTTAATCAGATGAAAATTGACTATTTTTCAGTTGAAAATTGATTTGACAAGTTTGACCTTGAGTTGACCTTTGACATTTTGACATTATATTAGTAGTTTTCACATTTATGTGAGAGACTATGGAATTGATTATTAATTTTCAAGTTAATCAGATGAAAATTGATGATTTTACAAACTTGACCTTGAGTTGACTTTTTATCCTTAAAATGGTTGGTTTCCCAATTCATTGAGATACTATGCAATTGTTCTTTAATTTTCTGTTTAATCAGATGAAAATTGATGGTTGGTTTCCAATTAATTGAGACATTCTGCAATTGCTCTTTAATTTTCTGATTAATCAGAGTAAAATAGATGATTTTGGAAGTTTGACCTCAAGTTGACCTCTGACCTTTTACCGTATTCTTGTTGGTTTCACATTTCATTGAGATACGATGCAATTATTCTTTAATTTTCTGGTTAATCGGATGAAAATTGACTATTTTTCAGTTGAAAATTGATATGACAAGTTTGACCTTGAGTTGACCTTTGACATTTTGACATTATATTAGTAGTTTTCCCATTTATGTGAGAGACTATGGAATTGATTATTAATTTTCAAGTTAATCAGACGAAAATTGATGATTTTAGAAACTTGACCATGAGTTGACCTTTGACCTTTTATCCTTAAAATGGTTGGTTTCCAATTATGTGACACACTATACATTTGCTCTTTAATTTTCTGTTTAATCAGAGTAAAATTGATGATTTTTGAAGTTTGATCTTGTGTTTACCTCTGACCTTTTGACCTTATAGTTGGTTTTCCAATTCATTGATATACATTGCAATTACAATTTAATTTTCTGGTTAATCTGATGAAAACTGATAATTTTTCAGTTGAAAATTGATTTCATAAGTTTGAACCTGAGTTGACCTTTGACATTTTGACCTTATATTCGTTGTTTACCCAATTCTGTGAGAGACTGGAATTTTTTAATTCATTTTCAAGTTCATCAGATGAAAATTGATAATTTTAGAAACTTGACCTTGAGTTCACCTTTGACTTTTTAACCTTAAAATGGTTGTTTTCCAATGAAGTGAGACACTATACAATTGTTCTTCAATTTTCAGCTTAATCAGATGAAAATTGTTATATTTTGAAGTTCGACCTTGAGTTGACCTTGGACCTTTTTAACCTTAAAATGGTTGGTTTCCAATTAATTGTGACATTATGTAATTGCTCATTAATTTTCTGATTAATCAGAGTAAAATTGATGATTTTTGAAGTGTGACCTTGAGTTTACCTCTGACCTTTTTACTGCATTGTAGTTGTTTTCCTATTTATGTGATAGACTATGGAATTGTTTATTTATTTTCAAGTTAATCAGATGAAAATTGATGATTTTAGAAACTTGACCTTGAGTTGACCTTTGACCTTTTAACTTTAAAAAGGTTGATTTCCAATTATGTGAGAAACTATACATTTGCTCTTTAATTTTCAGTTTAATCAGAGTAAAATTGATGATTTTTGAAGTTTGATCTTGAGTTGACCTCTAACCTTTTGACCTTATAGTTGGTTTCCCAATTCATTGAGATACTATGCAATTATTCTTTAATTTTCTGGTTAATCAGATGAAAATTGACTATTTTTCAGTTGAAAATTAATTTGACAAGTTTGACCTTGAGTTGACCTTTGACATTTTGACATTATATTAGTTGTTTTCCCATTTATGTTAGAGATTATGGAATTGATTATTAATTTTACGTTTATCAGATGAAAATTGATGATTTTGGAAACTTGACCTTGAGTTGACCTTTGACCTTTTAACCGTAAAATGGTTGATTTCCAATTATGTGAGACACTACGCAATTGTTCTTCAATTTTCAGCTTAATCAGATGAAAATTGATGATTTTAGAAATTTGACCTTGAGTTGACCTTTGACCATTTATCCTTCAAATGGTTGGTTTCCAATGATGTAAGACACTATACATTTGCTCTTTAATTTTCTGTTTAGTCAGAGTAAAATTGATGATTTTTGAAGTTTGATCTTGAGTTAACCTCTGACCTTTTGACATTATAGTTGGTTTCCCAATTCATTAAGATTCTACATACTCTTTAATTTGCAAATTACTCAGATTAAAATTTATGATTTTGGAAGTTTGACCTTGAGTTGACCTTTGACCTTTTTACCTTATTATAGATGGTTTTCCAATTCATTGCCATACTATGCAATTATTCTTCAATTTTCTGGTTAATCAGATGAAAATTGACTATTTTTCAGTTGAAAATTGATTTGACAAGTTTGACCTTGAGTTGACCTTTGACATTTTGACATTATATTAGTAGTTTTCACATTTATGTGAGAGACTATGGAATTGATTATTAATTTTCAAGTTAATCAGATGAAAATTGATGATTTTACAAACTTGACCTTGAGTTGACTTTTTATCCTTAAAATGGTTGGTTTCCCAATTCATTGAGATACTATGCAATTGTTCTTTAATTTTCTGTTTAATCAGATGAAAATTGATGATTTTAGAAACTTGACATTGAGTTGACCTTTGACCTTTCAATCTTAAAATGGTTGGTTTCCAATTAATTGAGACATTCTGCAATTGCTCTTTAATTTTCTGATTAATCAGAGTAAAATTGATGATTTTGGAAGTTTGACCTCAAGTTGACCTCTGACCTTTTACCGTATTCTTGTTGGTTTCACATTTCATTGAGATACGATGCAATTATTCTTTAATTTTCTGGTTAATCGGATGAAAATTGACTATTTTTCAGTTGAAAATTGATATGACAAGTTTGACCTTGAGTTGACCTTTGACATTTTGACATTATATTAGTAGTTTTCCCATTTATGTGAGAGACTATGGAATTGATTATTAATTTTTAAGTTAATCAGACGAAAATTGATGATTTTAGAAACTTGACCATGAGTTGACCTTTGACCTTTTATCCTTAAAATGGTTGGTTTCCAATTATGTGACACACTATACATTTGCTCTTTAATTTTCTGTTTAATCAGAGTAAAATTGATGATTTTTGAAGTTTGATCTTGTGTTTACCTCTGACCTTTTGACCTTATAGTTGGTTTTCCAATTCATTGATATACATTGCAATTACAATTTAATTTTCTGGTTAATCTGATGAAAACTGATAATTTTTCAGTTGAAAATTGATTTCATAAGTTTGAACCTGAGTTGACCTTTGACATTTTGACCTTATATTCGTTGTTTACCCAATTCTGTGAGAGACTGGAATTTTTTAATTCATTTTCAAGTTCATCAGATGAAAATTGATAATTTTAGAAACTTGACCTTGAGTTCACCTTTGACTTTTTAACCTTAAAATGGTTGTTTTCCAATGAAGTGAGACACTATACAATTGTTCTTCAATTTTCAGCTTAATCAGATGAAAATTGTTATATTTTGAAGTTCGACCTTGAGTTGACCTTGGACCTTTTTAACCTTAAAATGGTTGGTTTCCAATGATGTAAGACACTATACATTTGCTCTTTAATTTTCTGTTTAGTCAGAGTAAAATTGATGATTTTTGAAGTTTGATCTTGAGTTAACCTCTGACCTTTTGACATTATAGTTGGTTTCCCAATTCATTAAGATTCTACATACTCTTTAATTTGCAAATTACTCAGATTAAAATTTATGATTTTGGAAGTTTGACCTTGAGTTGACCTTTGACCTTTTTACCTTATTATAGATGGTTTTCCAATTCATTGCCATACTATGCAATTATTCTTCAATTTTCTGGTTAATCAGATGAAAATTGACTATTTTTCAGTTGAAAATTGATTTGACAAGTTTGACCTTGAGTTGACCTTTGACATTTTGACATTATATTAGTAGTTTTCACATTTATGTGAGAGACTATGGAATTGATTATTAATTTTCAAGTTAATCAGATGAAAATTGATGATTTTACAAACTTGACCTTGAGTTGACTTTTTATCCTTAAAATGGTTGGTTTCCCAATTCATTGAGATACTATGCAATTGTTCTTTAATTTTCTGTTTAATCAGATGAAAATTGATGATTTTAGAAACTTGACCTTGAGTTGACCTTTGACCTTTCAATCTTAAAATGGTTGGTTTCCAATTAATTGAGACATTCTGCAATTGCTCTTTAATTTTCTGATTAATCAGAGTAAAATTGATGATTTTGGAAGTTTGACCTCAAGTTGACCTCTGACCTTTTACCGTATTCTTGTTGGTTTCACATTTCATTGAGATACGATGCAATTATTCTTTAATTTTCTGGTTAATCGGATGAAAATTGACTATTTTTCAGTTGAAAATTGATATGACAAGTTTGACCTTGAGTTGACCTTTGACATTTTGACATTATATTAGTAGTTTTCCCATTTATGTGAGAGACTATGGAATTGATTATTAATTTTCAAGTTAATCAGACGAAAATTGATGATTTTAGAAACTTGACCATGAGTTGACCTTTGACCTTTTATCCTTAAAATGGTTGGTTTCCAATTATGTGACACACTATACATTTGCTCTTTAATTTTCTGTTTAATCAGAGTAAAATTGATGATTTTTGAAGTTTGATCTTGTGTTTACCTCTGACCTTTTGACCTTATAGTTGGTTTTCCAATTCATTGATATACATTGCAATTACAATTTAATTTTCTGGTTAATCTGATGAAAACTGATAATTTTTCAGTTGAAAATTGATTTCATAAGTTTGAACCTGAGTTGACCTTTGACATTTTGACCTTATATTCGTTGTTTACCCAATTCTGTGAGAGACTGGAATTTTTTAATTCATTTTCAAGTTCATCAGATGAAAATTGATAATTTTAGAAACTTGACCTTGAGTTCACCTTTGACTTTTTAACCTTAAAATGGTTGTTTTCCAATGAAGTGAGACACTATACAATTGTTCTTCAATTTTCAGCTTAATCAGATGAAAATTGTTATATTTTGAAGTTCGACCTTGAGTTGACCTTGGACCTTTTTAACCTTAAAATGGTTGGTTTCCAATTAATTGTGACATTATGCAATTGCTCATTAATTTTCTGATTAATCAGAGTAAAATTGATGATTTTTGAAGTGTGACCTTGAGTTTACCTCTGACCTTTTTACTGCATTGTAGTTGTTTTCCTATTTATGTGATAGACTATGGAATTGTTTATTTATTTTCAAGTTAATCAGATGAAAATTGATGATTTTAGAAACTTGACCTTGAGTTGACCTTTGACCTTTTAACTTTAAAAAGGTTGATTTCCAATTATGTGAGAAACTATACATTTGCTCTTTAATTTTCAGTTTAATCAGAGTAAAATTGATGATTTTTGAAGTTTGATCTTGAGTTGACCTCTAACCTTTTGACCTTATAGTTGGTTTCCCAATTCATTGAGATACTATGCAATTATTCTTTAATTTTCTGGTTAATCAGATGAAAATTGACTATTTTTCAGTTGAAAATTAATTTGACAAGTTTGACCTTGAGTTGACCTTTGACATTTTGACATTATATTAGTTGTTTTCCCATTTATGTTAGAGATTATGGAATTGATTATTAATTTTCAAGTTAATCAGATGAAAATTGATGATCTTACTATAATTCACCAAATGTCTGTCTGTCTGTCCGTTCGAAGGTATCGTAAAAACTGCTGAACCCTTCGCAAAGATATTTTCGGTGGGTAATCCTGGGATCCCCAGGAGTAAAATAGGCTATTAAGTTTTCCCAATTTGAGCTTTAGTCACCAGCATTCTAAGGTTTGGACTCCCGCATAACATTCGCGTTCACACTACGTTCATTGCAACGTCTTCTTAGGTCGAGCAAGGGTACCCGCCCTATGGGCAGGGCTTCATTGGGAGGCCCAAATGAAAAGGCTAAATATCGGAAATTGAAGCCTTTTTTTTCTTTTAAACTATTTATATAAACATCCGTCATGCGGAAACGACATGCGGGAGCAAGTATCAGCAGGATGTGGCAGTGTGGGAGTCCACGTTTGCACCGATCGCTGCACCGTGTGCCGCACAAACGGATGCACCGATTGCTGCACCATGTGCCGCACAACGACTGCACCGATCGCTGCACAGCTGCATCGATCGGATGTGGCATGAAGGAGGATCTGCACTTCGGCATGATGGAGGATCAGATCGAACAGATCACTGTCTCCATCGATCTTGCCAAAGCCGTAACACCTATCGGCTCAAAATCCTTTTAACTGTTGATTTGGTACAGTTACACACATCGGGAATTAGGTACACGTATCGGGAGTACATACGAAACAGCGATTGTGAACAAGATTATCTATCACGATCATCACGATCATAGTGTGTCGATCACGATTTGAAAGACGATGGAATAATATTTACCGATATGAACAGTCATGTGGCTTTTATTGAAATTCTGAAGATACTGTTTAGATTTTGATGATTTGTGTGTGATATGATTCAACGGATGTTTATATGAATCGTTTAAAATAAAAAAGCCTTCAATTTCTGATATTTTGCCATCGCCATATGCAGATTCGCCACGGACCCACGATCGATGTTTCTGTGGGTGAACGTACCCGTTTGTTTGCAAACAGGTACGTTTTTCATGGAATTCCTTCACAAACTTGCTCTCCATGAGGTGCTACAGGTATGTGGAATTTATTGGTTTCATGCTTTAGCATTCACCGTATTTGCATGCTTTGCCTGTTTGCTTCTGGCCTCCCACCCTTGCATAGCACGGCTATTTCTCTAGTTTTAGAAACTTGACCTTGAGTTGACCTTTGACCTTTTATCCTTAAAATGGTTGGTTTCCAATTATGTGAGACACTATACATTTGCTCTTCAATTTTCTGTTTAATCAGAGTGAAATTTATGATTTTATAAACTTGACCATGAGTTGACCTTTGACCTTTTATCCTTAAAATGGTTGGTTTCCAATTATGTGAGACACTATACATTTGCTCTTTAATTTTCTGTTTAATCAGAGTAAAATTGATGATTTTTGAAGTTTGATCTTGTGTTGACCTCTGACCTTTTGACCTTATAGTTGGTTTCCCAATTCACTCAGATTCTACATGCTCTTTAATTTTCAAGTTACTCAGATGAAAATTTATGAAAATTCAGATGAAAATTTATTTTGGAAGTTTGTCCTTGAGTTGACCTTTGACCTTTTTACCTTATTATAGATGGTTTCCCAATTCATTGAGATACTTTGCAATTACTCTTTAATTTTCTGGTTAATCAGATGAAAATTGACGATTTATCAGTTGAAAATGATTTGACAAGTTTGACCCTGAGTTGACCTTTGACATTATGACCTTATACTAGTTGTTTGCCCAATTCTGTGAGAGAATATGGAATTGAATATTAATTTTACGTTTATCAGATGAAAATTGATGATTTTAGAAACTTGACCTTGAGTTGACCTTTGACCTTTTAACCGTAAAATGGTTGATTTCCAATTATGTGAGACACTACGCAATTGTTCTTCAATTTTCAGCTTAATCAGATGAAAATGTATGATTTTGGAAGTGTGACCTTGATTTGACCTTTGACCTTTTTACCTCAAAATTGTTGGTTTCCAATTAATTTAGACATTATGCAATTGCTCTTTATTTTTCTGTTTAATCAAAGTAAAATTGATGATTTTTCAGAAAAAAATTGATTTTAGAAGTTTGACCATGTGTTTAACTTTGAACATTTACCCTTCAAAATAGTTGGTTTCCCAATTCGTAGAGACACTTTGCAAATTGCTCTTTACTTTTCAAGTCACACAGAGGAAAAAATGACAGTTTTAGAAGTTTGACATTGAGTTGACCTTTGACCTTTTGACCACAAATAATTGTTTCCTAAATCAATGAGACACTATACAATTGTTCTTCAATTTTCAGCTTAATAAGAGGAAAATTTATGATTTTGGAAGTTTGACCTTGAGGGGACCTTTGACCTTTTGACCTCAAATATTTGTTTTCCCAATTTATTGAGACAATGCATTTTCTCTTTAATTTTCTGGTTAATCAGATGAAAATTGATGATTTTTGAAGTTTGACCTTGAGTTGCCAACATAAATCATCAGTCTAGAACATAAATGGGAAAACAACTAATATAATGACAAAATGTCAACGGTCAACTCAAGGTCAAACTTCCAAAATCATCAATTTTCCTCTGATTAAGCTGAAAATTACGAATCAATTCCATAATCTCTAACATAAATGGGAAAACAACTAATATAATGTCAAAATGTCAAAGGTCAACTCAAGGTCAAACTTGTCAAATCAATTTGCAACTGAAAAATAGTCAATTTTCATCTGATTAAATAGAAAATTAAAGAATAATTGCATAGTATCTCAATGAATTGGAAACCATCTCTAAAAAGCTGAAAAGGTCAAAGGTCAACTTAAGGTCAAACTTCCAAAATCATACATTTTCATCTGAGTAACTTGAAAATTAAAGAGTATGTAGAATCTTAATGAATTGGGAAACCATCTATAAAAAGGTAAAAAGGGCAAAGGTCAACTGAATATCAAACTTCAAAAATCATCAATTTTACTCTGATTAAACAGAAAATTAAAGCGCAAATGTATGGTGTCACATAATTGGAAACAAACCATTTTAAGGATAAAAGATCAAAGGTCAACTCAAGGTCAAATTTCTAAAATCATCAATTTTACTCTGATTAACTTGAAAATAAATAAACAATTCCATAGTCTATAACATAAATGGGAAAACAACTATAATACAGTAAAAAGGTCAGAGGTCAACTCTAGGTCACACTTCAAAAATCATCAATTTTACTCTGATTAAACAGAAATGTGTGAGCAATTGCCTAATGTCACAATTAATTGGACACCAACCATTTTAAGGTGAAAAAGGTCCAAGGTCAACTCAAGGTCAAACTTTAAAATATAACAATTTTCATCTGATTAAGCTGAAAATTGAAGAACAATTACATAGTGTCTCCTATCATTGGAAAACAACAATTTTAAGGTTTAAAAGTCAAAGGGCAACTCAAGGTCGAGTTTCTAAAATTATCAATTTTCATCTGATTAACTTGAAAATGAATAAAACAATTCCAGTCTCTCACAGAATTGGGAAAACAACTAATATAAGGTCAAAATGTCAAAGGTCAACTTAGGTTCAAACTTATTAAATCCATTTTCAACTGAAAAATTATCATTTTTCATCAGATTAACCAGAAAATTAAAGTGTAATTGCATGGTATATCAATGAATTGGGAAACCAACTATAATATGGGAAAAAGGTCAAAGGTCAACTCGATGTCAAACTTCAAATTCATCAATTTTCATCTGATTAAGCTGAAAATTGAAGAACAATTGTATAGTTTCTCACATAATATTGGAAATCAACCATTTTAAAATTAAAAGGTCAAAGCTCACCTCAAGGTCAAGTTTCTAAAATCATCAATTTTCATGTGATTAACTTGAAAATAAATAAACAATTCCATAGTCTATAACATAAATAGGAAAACAACTATAATACAGTAAAAAGGTCAGAGGTCAACTCTAGGTCACACTTCAAAAATCATCAATTTTACTCTGATTAAACAGAAAATTAAAGAGCAATTGCATAATGTCACAATTAATTGGAAACCAACCATTTTAAGGTTAAAAAGGTCCAAGGTCAAATCAAGGTCAAACTTAAAAATATAACACTTTTCTTCTGATTAAACAGAAAATTAAAGAGCAATTACATAGTATCTCAATGAATTGGGAAACCAACCATTTTAAGGTTAAAAGGTCAAAGGTCAACTCAAGCTCAAGTTTCCAAAATCATCAATTTTCATCTCATTAACTTGAAAATTAATAATCAATTCCATAGTCTGTCACATAAATGAGAAAACAACTAATATAATGTCAAAATGTCAAAGGTCAACTCAAGGTCAAACTTGTCAAATAAATTTTCATCTGATTAACCAGAAAATTAAAGAATAATTGTATAGTATCTCAATGAATTGGGAAACCATCAATAATAATGTAAAAAGGTCAAAGGTCAACTCAAGGTCAAACTTCCAAAATCATAAATTTTCATCTGAGGAACTTAAAAATTAAAGAGTGTGCAGATCTTAATGAATTGGGAAAACAACTATAAGGTCAAAAGGTCAGAGGTCAATTCAAGATCAAACTTCAAAAATCATCTATTGTACTCTGATTAAACAGAAAATTAAAGAGCAATTGCAGAATGTCTCAATTAATTTGAAACTAACCATTTTAAGATTAAAAGGTCAAAGGTCAACTCAAGATCAAGTTTCTAAAATCATCAATTTTCATCTGGTTAAACAGAAAATTAAAGAACAATTGCATAGTATCTCAATGAATTGGGAAACCAACCATTTTAAGGATAAGAGGTCAACTCAAGGTCAAGTTTCTAAAATCATAAATTTTCATCTGATTTACCAGAAAATTAAAGAGCAAATGTATAGTGTCTCACATAATTGGAAACCAACCATTTTAAGGATAAAAGGTCAAAGGTAAACTCAAGGTAAAGTTTATAAAATCATCAATTTTACTCTGATTAAACAGAAATTGAAGAGCAAGTGTAGGGTGTCTTACATAATTGGAAACCAACCATTTTAAGGATAAAATGTCAAAGGTGAACTCAAGGTCAAGCTTCTAAAATCATCAATTTTCATCTGATTAACTTGAAAATTAATAATCAATTCCATAATCTACAACATAAATGGGAAAACAACTAATAGAATGTCAAAATGACAAAGGTCAACTCAAGGTCAAACTTGTGAAATCAATTTTCAACTGAAAAATAGTCAATTTTCATCTGATTAACCAGAAAATTAAAGAATAATTGCATAGTATTCCAATGAATTGGGAAACCATCTATAATAAGGAAAAATGGTCAAAGGTCAACTTAAGTTCAAACTTCCAAAATCATAAATTTTCATCTGAGTAACTTAAAAATTAAAGAGTATGCAGATCTTAATGAATTTGGGAAAGCAACTATAAGGTCAAAAGGTCAGAGGTCAATTCAAGATCAAACTTCAGAAATTATCAATTTTACTCTGATTAAACAGAAAATTAAAGAGCAAATGTATAGTGTATCATATAATTGGAAACCAACCATTTTAAGGATAAAAGGTGAAAGGTCAACTCAAGGTCAAGTTTCCAAAATCATCAATTTTCATCTGATTAACTTGAAAATTAATAATCAATTCCACAGTCTGTCACATAAATGGGAAAACAACTAATATAATGTCAAAATGTCAAAGGTCAACTCAAGGTCAAACTTGTCAAATCAATTTTCAACTGAAAAATAGTCAATTTTCATCTGATTAACCAGAAAATTAAAGAATATTTGCATAGTATCTTAATGAATTGGGAAAGCAACTATTATACGGTGAAAAGGTCAGAGGTCAACCTCTGATTTTGCTCTGACTCAACAATTTTACTCTGATTAAACAGAAAATTAAAGAGCAATTGCATAATGTCACAATTAATTGGAAACCAACCATTTTAAGGTTAAAAGGTCAAAGGTCAACTCAAGCTCAAGTTTCCAAAATCATCAACTTGAAAATTAATGATCAATTCCATAGTCTGTCACATAAATGGGAAAACAACTAATATAATGTCAAAGGTCAACTCAAGGTCAAACTTGTCAAATTAATTTTCAACTGAAAAAATAGTCAATTTAATCTGATTAACGAGAAAATGACAGAATAATTCCATAGTATCTCAATGAATTGGGAAACCAACTATAATACGGTAAAAGGTCAGAGGTCAACTTGAGGTCAAACTTCCAAAATCATCAATTTTACTCTGATTAATCAGAAAATTTAAGAGCAATTCAGAATGTCTCAATTAATTGGAAACCAACCATTTTAAGACTAAAAGGTCAAAGGTCAACTGAAGGTCAAGTTTCTAAAATCATCAATTTTCATCTGATGAAACAGAAAATTAAAGCGCAATTGCATAGTATCTCAATGAATTGGGAAACCAACCATTTTAAGGATAAAAGGTCAACTCAAGGTCAAGTTTCTAAAATCATGAATTTTCATCTGATTAACTTGAAAATTAATTATCAATTCCATAATCTCTCACATAAATGGGAAAACAACTAATATAATGTCAAAATATCAAAGGTCAACTCAAGGTCAAACTTGCCAAATTAATTTTCAACTGAAAAATAGTCAATTGTCATCTGATTAACCAGAAAATTAAAGAATAATTGCATAGTATCTCCATGAATTGGGAAACCAACTATAATATGGTAAAAGGTCAGAGGTCAACTTGAGGTCAAACTTCCAAAATAGTAGATGATAAATGTTGTTCCTGGGACAGCCCCAAATCTCCATTCACTTGCATGTAAATTTTCCTCTCACCATCACTTTTCTTCATTTCCCCATAACACCTCTATTCCTTCCCCCCTTGGTCTTATGGGCCTTTTACTCTTACTATCAATGATCATTGTTGTTTAGTAGACCACTGAAACAATGATCCTACAAATATTTGTTTATGTGTGGGAAATAATTTAATTCTCTTACCACTTCCATCACCATCTAATACCTCAACAAAGAAGATGTTTGAGTTTGGTTCTTTATCAAGATATTTTAACTGAGCTAAGATAAAATGATAAACCTCCCTCAATGTTCTTGTCTGAGCACCTCCTGTGCCACACACTTTTTGCTAAGCTCCGCCCACTTTTGCTAAGCCCCACCCACTTTGTTAAGTCCCACCCACTTTATAAACTCTTCAGCATTGTATCATTTCCAGGTAAGACATTACATCATTTTCAGGGAATTTCCATCACATCATTTCCAGTTAAGACACGCCCAGGTTTGCCCAGGGAATTTCCACAGGAAATGACACACACCCAGCCCTTCTTATAAAAGGCGCCGACCACACAGGCTTTTTCAAACACGCTTTCTGCTTCACTTGAGAATGGACTACTATGCCGAAATGGAATGGGATAACTTTGCTATTCCTTGGAGTCCTACTACCTGTGTAGAACTCAACCTTCAGATTGATGAACTGGACTCGAACCTCTTATCAATGGAGGTAAGTTTGTTTATTTATTTATTTATTTAATTAATTATTATTATTATTATTTTTTTTTTTTTTTGATGAGACTCGTGTAAGAGTTAACAAAGTTTATTTTAATATTCATAGAGCTTGATTTATACAAATAAAAATATTGTATTAAATTAATACATTGTTATTTTCTTTCACAGGAAATTGTATCTGAGATACGAAATGAAAATTCTGCTTTTAACACAACTTGGGATGAAGTTATTTTTTTGTTGGAAGACAATTTGAACAACCAAGACCCCCAGAACGAGTTCTACCTTGATGACCCAGCCAAAGAGTTATACCTTGGAGATCCACAAAATCCTGAAAAAGAGTTTTACCATGATGATACTTGTTGTGAGTTATCAAAACAATACCCACTGAACAAGTTCTACCTTGATGAGCCAGAATACAAGTCATACATTGGAGACCCACAAATTTCTGAAAATTGGGAAAGGGGAGTTCTCTCTGATGGTCCGCAGTTATACTATGTGAGACAGATCATAGAAACCCTAAAAAATTGTGAAACGGGAATTCTCCCTGATGGTCCGCAGTTATACTATGTGAGACACATCACAGAAACCCTAAAAAATTGGGCAAGGAGAGTTCTCCCTGATGGTCTGCAGTTATACTATGTGAGACACATCACAGAAACCCTAAAAATTTGGGAAAGGGAAGTTTTCCCTGATGGTCCGCAGTTATACTATGTGAGACTTATTACGGAAACCCTCAATATTTCTGAAAATTGTGGTTTTACCTTGGAGACTTGGAAAGATGGTTATATTTTTGGAGACTCGGAATGGGGGTTTTGTTTTGATGACTCGGAATGTGATACCTATCTTGGAGACTCAACAGGAATGTGGTTATACCTTGGGAACTTGGAAAGTTGGTTTTATTTTGGAGACTCTACCTGTGGGGTCCATATTGGAGACTCTTTGCATTCTAAAGCAATGAACAATGTTCTTTGTTTAATGACGCTTGATTTAAGCAATATCAAGAAAGTTCGAGGAAGAAAATGCTGGAAAATTCTTTCTTCCCATTTCTACTTCTTCAAACTTGAAAGCCTTGAAAGACAGAATTGGAGGGATGAGGAAAAAAAAAAAATGAAATGCGTATTTAAAAAAGAAGAAAAAAAAAGATTATGTTAGGGTTAGGGTGGGATTTTGAATGTGAGGGTTAGGGATGGGGTTGGGTTAGGGATGGGGTTGGGTTAGGGTGGGATTTTGAATGTGAGGGTTAGGGTTGGGGTTGGGTTAGGGAGGTGGTTGGGTTAGGGTTGGGATTTTGAATGTGAGGGTTAGGGATGGGTTGGGTTAGGGATGGGGTTGGGTTAGGGATGGGGCTGGGTTGGGGTTGGGTTGGGGATGGGGTTGGGTTAGGGATGGGGTTGGGTTGGGGATGGGGTTGGGTTGGGGTTTGGGTTAGGGATGGGGTTGGGTTAGGGATGGGGTTGGGCTAGGGTTGGAGTTGGGTTAGGGATAGGGTTGGGATAGGGATGGGGTTGCAATAGGGATGGGGTTGGGTTAGGGATGGGGTTGGGTTAGGGATGGGGTTGGGTTAGGGATGGGGTTGGGTTAGGGATGGGGTTGGGTTAGGGATGGGGTTGGGTTAGGGATGGGGTTGGGTTAGGGATGGGGTTGGGTTAGGGATGGGGTTGGGTTAGGGTTTGTATATTATTATGACTCACTCACACATACACACACACACAAAAGTTATGCCCCAACTGAAAAGTTGAGGGATTATGTGTTTGGGGTTCACAGATCTCAAGAACGTATCCCCATTGTACACACAAAAGTTAAGCCCCAACTGAAAAGTTGAGGGATTCTGTGTTTGGGGTTCACAGATCTCAAGAACATATCCCCATTGTACACACACACAAAAGTTAAGCCCCAACTGAAAAGTTGAGGGATTCTGTGTTTGGGGTTCACAGGTCTCAAGAACGTATCCCCATTGTACACACAAAAGTTAAGCCCCAACTGAAAAGTTGAGGGATTCTGTGTTTGGGGTTCACAGATCTCAAGAACGTATCCCCATTGTACACACACACAAAAGTTAAGCCCCAACTGAAAAGTTGAGGGATTCTGTATTTGGGGTTCACAGATCTCAAGAACGTATCCCCATTGTACACACACACCAAAGTTAAGCCCCAACTGAAAAGTTGAGGGATTCTGTGTTTGGGGTTCACAGATCTCAAGAACGTATCCCCATTGTACACACACACAAAAGTTAAGCCCCAACTGAAAAGTTGAGGGATTCTGTGTTTGGGGTTCACAGATCTGAAGAACGTATCCCCATTACATTTTATTTATTTATTTATTATTTCAAGGGTATTATTTGCTTACTTGTGTTTTTTGTAATTATTGCGAGTAAAATGAACCCAAGATTTCTTCTCCATTTAAATCATATAATTTGTAGGTCCAAGGGACTGTATCCATTACATCAATGATTTTAAATAATTCACGAGTCCATTTTTGTGTTTAACCTTTCTCAAAATGACTTTTCCATTTGTATATTCTTACAATATCACCAACTTTAAACTTGGGCTTTCTCAAATTAATCTCCTTTTCATATTCTAATTTTGTAAATGTTTCCGATGGTTTTGATTTTGTTGATGAATGAACTGTATTATTGTAATTATCTACAATATCCTGAATTAAATACACCCATTTTTGAGAACCGAGTTGTGTGAATTTTTTATATAGTCTCTCTTTCAAGGTACGATTAAAACGCTTAATAACAACTGCTTTTCCTTCATTAAAGGTGCTGTATAATTTAATACCCTCCCCCTTTAGAAATTTCATAAATATTTTGTTATAGAACTCTGTTCCCTCGTCAGTCCATAACTTCTTTGGTTTGCTTTTATCCCTATCAAATATTAGCTTAAAGGCTAACATTAAAGTTTCACCTCTCTTGTTTTTCAAAGGAACAATCCAGGCAAATCTACTCCTCAAATCAATAACGGTAAAGCATACCTGTATCCCTTATCATTATTTAGTTCGATTAAATCAGCGGACCATATGTGGTCGGTGTATTTAGAATAAACTTTCCTTCTTTTAAACTTTGTGATTACAGGTTTATGTAATTCATTAGCCAAAAGCTCCTCAGTCTTGATAACATCATTGGAGTTTAATAGTTTTTTGGGGGATAACCAAGACCAAGTTTCAATTTAACACTTATCATTTTTTTCACAATAAACCTATCAACTTTCTCTCTCAATGTAGGATTTTGTATCAAGGACAAATTATACAACACTTCTCTGTCTGCTTCATGTTTTTCATCCAATGTAGTGGTATTCCCATAAGCAATATCATGCTTCATACACACTTCATCAACCCTATTTATAGGTTTAGACCAAGCCTCAGCCTCATCTAATCTTTTATCCAGGTTTGTTCCAGGACCACAGAAAGAATACCCTGGAAGGTGTAATTCCCCCGGAATTCCAGTTGTTGTAAATTTACTTCCTGACAGAAACTTTTGTATGTCTCCTCCACTTTTAGGAGAGATGAATTGGCACTTTTTAGAGCCACACACTTGACATATTCCTTTTTGATAAACTCTATTATTTTTAGCTTTAACAGAAGAGATATTTTTAGATTTAGTTTTCCTTTTACATTTGAGACAATAACTCATATTTATTTATCAGAAAAAGTCCGACAGAGTATCAAAACCTTTTTGGTTTTCAACATAGACATTTCTATCTTAATTTTTAAAACATAAAGAATCCTTACGAATGCCTTCACTCTCTCCTCCATTTATTTACAAATACAAACCAACTAAAGTCAATAACACCAACATCATCAACGATATGACCTTTGTCTTCTTCATGTAAATCTCCTCGCTGAACTCATCTCAACCATTTTTAAAATCATTATCTTAGTAAGAGTCGTTAATTCTTTATTTTCCTCTTCGGTGCGTTGAGATTGATTTATTTGCTGTAATACACTCAATCTTTTACGAATCTCAGTGATTTTCATCTTTTTATATTTTTCCTCTCTGTCACTTTGCTCCCTTTCCTCCCTCTCCTCCTTCTCCTTTTTCTCCCTCTCCTCCTTCTCCTTTTTCTCCCTCTCCTCCTTCTCCTTTTTCTCCATCTCTTCCTTCTCTCTTTTCTCCCTTTCCTCCCTCTCCTTTTTCTCCCTTTCCTCCTTCTCCTTCTTCTCCCTTTCCTCCTTCTCTTTTTTCTCTCTTTCCTCCTTCTCTTCTTGAACACCTTCCTCATCCCTTGCTACCCTTGAGTTTGAGCCCCAAATAATATTATACATATACTCATCTGGATTTTGAGATATTCTTGTATCTATAATTATTTTTCTCATAATAGGATACCAATAAGATTTGTTGATGATTTCTAAAAGAGTTTTATATTTCATAACTTTGAGAAGTTCATTTTTATTTAATATTTTAAACAAGTCTCTATTTGTGGGTTTAGCAATATCAGTATAAGGCCAGTTTTTTATGACAAAATTCCCATGTATATGCTCCAAATCATAAGGTATGTCATACCGATCACCCTTTTCTTGTAGGTATCCTTGAATACAAAAATTATAATTCTCTTGTAGTCTTCTTCCTGCCATTTATGTATCAGAAATATATGTGAGATTAATATTATGACAGGTAATACCACCCCATCTTCCCACTACCAAATCGGTTTGTATTCCTCGGCTTTCTATCCTTATCTCATTACCTTCCTTCTTTGTCATGCTAACCATCGCTATACTATCATATATTTTTCTTTTCTTAAAATCATGTATTTGTTGTTTACTAATTGTACTTCCACATAAATCCTTATCCTTGCCAAGCGGATAATATTCTTCTTTACGAGACTGATTCAAATCATGTAGGTCTTCTAAATTTATTGAAAAATACCAATTATACCCTAGATCAGGCATATCATACCCCCATTTATTAATTCGCATATTAACTATATGTCCTTCTTTATAAAATTCAATTGTAAGCAGGTAGTTAAATTCAATGAGGAAAGGTGTATGGTCAGTATAACCAGGTGTTGTGGTTGTAAATTTTACTTGTTTAACAATACGTGCTGTTTTCTTTAAAAATATATATTGTGATAAATCACTGAATCTAATTAAGTCATTTGCATCTGTAGGGTTTGGATAATTGATTAATTTATAAGTATTCTTCATATTAATATTTTTACTTATACTATATTTTTGTCGTTCAGCCTGTGCCTTTGTGTAATAATTTGATAAATCAATATCCTGAGAGGATTCTCCAAAGATAGAACCATCTTTTCCAACATAAGTCATTTATATTAGATTAAAAATATCATAAAAATTTTCATTATTGTTGAGTTGAAATAATACATATAAACATAATTGACCACAACATTTAGAATTAATTTCTTGAACTTGAAATGTTTGATAAACACCATTCTGTAAGAATTGTATTACTTCAACAGGTGGTGGCATACCATAACTATCAAAAGAATATTTATCCTGACTATTATGAATACAAACCCAATGATAACCATTCTGTGTGTCTAAATTCATAATAATATTCTTTGTATTCTTATTTATATGTATTAATTCATCTCTCACACAAATAACCACATTATCAATTTTTAGTGTTTTACAATACTTAGCTAGTTCTATATTTGACGTTGTATTCTTTCCAAATTGTTTAAACCATTTATCCATTTATTTATGAGAAAGATACAATCCATTACCCCGTTTAGTTAGTTTAACACCCACTTGAGCGATAGAGGAAAGCATATCTCCAACCAACAATCTAGCTTTATCAGGTAGACTTTCAAGTTTTTGAGCAAAATCTACAATTACACCACTTCCAATAATTTGTTTCTCCAACTCCTTGTTATGTCTTTCCAAATCTTTTTGAGCTTTTAGTTGTGCCTTCCTTTCGTTAGCAGTTTTTACCGCTGCTGAAATACCACCAGTCAATGCTCCCGCCACACTTAAACCAGAAAATAAAGGAATTAGAAACTGGAGAAATCCTCCTCTTGACTCGTCAATTGAATATTTATTTAACATAGGTTTTGTCATTTTAATTTTAAGTGAACCAGTATCATTTAGTGTTTTTACTTGTGTGTGTGTGAGTAAAACATCAATTCTTACAGCTCCTTTTCTTTGAATTGTATTAACATTAATAATACAAAGCTTTTGATTTTGAATACAAGATGTTAATTTATTAAGATTGATTTGATTAACATATACCCCTACCATTTATTTTTGAGAAAAAACCTATGTGATATTGATCATAACACCATTATCTGTATTAATCTGTAATTCTGTTTCTTCCAAAAGCAAACAATATGTATTAACCTCTTCACTCTCCCCTCTTTCAATGTATAGAGAAGTATCCACTCTATTAGACTTTATAGTTTCTTTTTGAGAACTCAGGTCAATTGTGTAGATTGTATAAAGTTTTTGAAACGCAACCATTTCCAAAATAGGGTTATTATCACCATTACTTTCACACACCTTTTGGTAAGACTTGTAGGCTTCCGCCAAATCATTTTTTTCGCAATCAATTTCCAATCTATCTCGCGGATAAAATGTTCCATCAAGAGAAACCCGAAGTTGTTTCACCTTAGCATTATCACACAGCGCATTATTCTTATTAGTACCGTCCTCTCCATCTGGTTTTTAAAAAATGAGCCAGAGGTATCGTGGCTTTCCTTGAAGAACACCTAAATTCCAAGTGTAGGTAGTGTGTTCCAGTTTAACGTGTTGACATCTTCTTTTAAGGTATGATACATTTAGCGGGGTCTTTGAGTTAAGTCTTTTATTTAACATCTCTTCCATTTTAAGATTAGGAGTATATTCACTGATATACCAACACAAATCATTAATAACAAATTTATTATTGTCGCCAAAAGCATTTTCAGCCCCAAAAAGCAACCTATTTACATTATCATTCCTTTGTAGTTGAAATATAATTTTAAGACCATACAAAACTTTATCATAATCACAAAATCCAAATATACCTTTCAGAGGTACCGCTACGGTAAAACTATTCTCTACTTTTGTTTCATCATTATACATTGACTTCCTTTGACTGTAACCAGGGTCAGCATTTGTTCCCATTGACATATCAGGAATAAAACCTTCAACAGCTCCCTTACCCATTCTATCACTAAACGAATATAGTGTAAATTTCATCATTTCAGATGTAGCAGAGACATAATCAACTGCTTCAACCTCTTGTGTTACAATATACAGGCGAACACTATCAAACATTTTCCAGAAGAAATCATTTACGAGTGTCGCATTAGTGTTATTCGCAGCCTTAGTGAATTTAAATTTACACAGCAATAAACTATTAGCGAGATTCAAGTAAGTTTGTTGATTATTTATTTCAAAACTTTTTGTTCCATTTGAATTCCAGTCTGTTCCTGTTATAGCATTTACCTTAAAATAGTCTTCCTTTTTCGTGGAGTTTGAAATGATAATTGTATCATTCAAATCATAGATACTATCAATCGCTTCCATACTTGTATTTATATAGCATTAAAATCGTTGAAACCCTGACCCAAGTATTTTCATGATTTTTTGTCGTTCTTGTGAAGACAGTTGAGTTTTGCATTTTTTTATTTCTTTGATTGCTTGTAATTTATGAGACTCCTTTTGAGCATCTTTTATACTCTTTATAGCACCCGCTACATTTCCCACGGCAGAAGCAGTTGAACCAATTAGGTCTTTATGTTTAAGAATGGTTGAACCAATACCCATAAGAGTATCAATTATCCCATCTCCTTTATTTCTCAATTGATGTCCCACACCCCGTTGTCTCTTTGGTTTATAGTATCCTCTACCAAGAAACATACCTTCACCCTTATAGTATGGTGAAAGGAACATCCCATCCCCTGTAATTATTTTATATTTTCGCAACTCGTGTTTTCTCACAATAACCATTATTTATTTATCAAAAAAAACTTCACGAAGGTGAATTCTGATGGATATAATTTCTTCATTAAAGGAGATCATACGATTATCTTGATCGGTTATCCTAAAATTTACTCTGGATATGGTTTTTGCTGACACAGGTAAATAGACAAGATTTTTTGGTTCCATATTGAATTTATAACCAATCGGTGTTGAGTATGCACTGAATGAAAATATTGTATTTGTTCTTATTCCATCGTTATAAGCACCATCAATCAAATCACAATGAATTAATACCGAATTTATACCGGAGGATATTTGAATGACATTATCACTGTAAAACGTCCCGTTAGTTTCAATCTTTTTTGAAGAGAAACCCAATAGCTCTCTAAACGATTTTTCAATCGTGAAATCAACTTTATAATTATTTTTAAGTTTAATCGTTGATTTTGAAGTGTGTTTTTGAATATCTATTACCATATTTTTTGGTTCATCACCTTATTC
Source organism: Myxine glutinosa (assembly GCF_964187855.1). Classification (NCBI taxonomy): domain Eukaryota; kingdom Metazoa; phylum Chordata; class Myxini; order Myxiniformes; family Myxinidae; genus Myxine; species Myxine glutinosa. The sequence goes on from NC_136263.1 coordinate 129,494,779, forward strand.
TTTCATAAGGCGAGAGACTTCAGAAGATATTTGAGAAATCTTGTAAGCTCCGGGTGAAACTGTTATAGTATTGTATCCACTTCCTGGATTATAACTAAACTTGTTGTTTTTCTCTGTGATATTAAACAAGGTATTATAAGTTTCCATCGACAATAAAGATGCCTCATATTCTTTTGTGGGGTCAAGTTGTAGTGGGTAAGGGAATGATGCTGTGTAATCACTCGTTGTGAAATTAAAACTAAGAATTGTGCTTCTCATCTTATTTAATATCTAATAAAATATCTTTGTATTGACATTTATTAATTATTTTCATGTTCATCAACTGATCTTAAATGGCTGAGGCTTCATTAAAACAATTGCTGTTTCCAGCCTTCTTGCTACCTAACAACAATAATAGCCTATTAACTAATTGTGATGGGTCATTTGGAAGAAAGCTAACACCCGAACCAAGCTTACTTAAAGCATCAATAATATGTTTCTCCTTCTCATTCTTCTTACCTTTACCAGCAACAGAAACTCCATAATCAAGTGCATTTAGCAACTCAATATACTCTCTATCTTCCTCTCTTTCCATATCAAGTGGTTCATCAAAATATTTTGAACCACTGAATCCGGAGTTTGTTAGAAGAAACATTAATCTTGGAGTTAATTCAACATTTGGTTGAGCAGAACTTAAGAACACCAATTTATCATTAAATATCAATAACTTTTCTTTCACAAGATAGAACTGTGCTGGTTCTTCTGTTGGAATGAGACCAGCTATGGTTTTTGAATCCGCTGAATATTCATTGTTTTGTAGAGCTTCCACAACATCATTAGGGGGTTGATTTACCTCCTTCAGTTTCCGAAATAATCCTCCATCATCATATTCTAATTCTCCAAGTTCTTGCTCTGTCATTTGACTAAAATCTTTGAGCATTTGGAGTTTTTTCGGAGTAAATTCTACCATGGGAACTGTAGGTGAAGTCGTTTGTTGAGTTTTTAAAAGTGGTTTAAAAAATTTCTCTTGTTTTCTTTCAAAGGCTTCTTCACCAGTTAGTTTCTGTCTCCGTTTCTTCTTTATCTCTTCCTATTGCTTTACAACTTTTGAAACCAACTCTTGATGTTCTTTAAACTTTCTCGCTCTTTCTTTGACATTCATTTTCTGTATTGATTTATTGAAAAATATCAGTTAGTATCTCATCTTGTTTCACAACAATATATTTATATTTTTCAATTGTGTGTTTCATATAATTTTCAAATTCCTTTTTACTACATAACGTAGAGCAATTATGTCTCCAAAAATTATTTACATCTATTGAATTTAACTTAAATAAAATAAAAGTATTAGCATTGTTTATTATTGAGCATCGAGGGAGTTGAAAATATGACTGACTAAGATAAATACAATCACAAGAAGAATGTCTCCCTCTTGTATAGTAGCTATCCATTACTGTTTGGTTTCTCTCATTAACACAATCATCAAAGATGACGAGGTTCTTTTTTGATTTATCGAAATCTTGAGGTGAAGGTATATCATCCGTATTATCACTGAGAATACAAGTTATGGGTTTTGGTTTAGGTTTCTGTGTATCACAAAATAGTTGTATTATATCCTCAATGTTATAATCATTTAGTTTGTTTTGAAGTTTAAATAAACCGATAATGTCTTCCTTTTTAAGACCTGCATTAAAACCCTGTGAGAGTAGTTGATACTCGGGTTGAAAACTTGACGTCGTAAAAATTATTAAATTATCATAATCTAAAAAGTTGGGGGTAAGGAGCATCTTTAAAAGCAAACAGGTTTTTCCACATCCGCTTGAACCAACTATTAGACAACTCAATGAATTTGGAATGTTTTTATGGTTATTAAATTTTATCTTATTTTCCCAAACAGGTAAAAAATCATTCATTTATATATTTGGAAAACAAGTCATCTAACTTTTTTTGAGCTATTTTAGAAACTCTATATTTTATCCTGAGTTCGGGTTTAATTTCAAAATAATTCATTATTTTATTTATGTAGTATCTTGTATTAACATTTCCATTAAAATTATTTTGAATAATAAATATCATTACACCCTTATACATTTCCTCAATACAAATAGTCTCTTCCCTTGAAAGAAATGGTGTATTATCATCACAATACTTAACATTCATCTCTCTTATTAATCTTGTAAAGTAATTCATTTTTGGTTCTAATTTAAAAGAGTTATATATTTTTATATATTTTTTATTATTATTAATTAAAATTAAATCACAGAAAATACATTGTTTATATGAATCCTCATTATTAAGCCCCACTCTATCACAAGCCGGACAATTCTCTAATTTATCATATGGAGAGTCTGGAAATTCTAAATATCTTTCTATCATATTTATATCGTAAATGTTTACTTAAACTAAACGCAAGTTTATTAGCTAATAAATACAATGTTTCAAAACACAAAAGACAAATTTCAATCAATCTCTACTTCGGTACCAGCAGAAAAATATGTCAAAGATGTTAAATTGAACAAAGATAAATATGGAAATTTTTGGATTAAACCAGTTATGGAGAATAACATGTGTCCTTTTATTAAATTTACGGGACAAGCTATGTTAATTAATAACTCTATTAAAGTAAATTTGACAAAAGTTTCTCCACTACTACTGGCAATTTACTCAAAGCTTGAAAAGATCATTGATAAAGAAGCTTTGAAAATGAATGATAAGACAATCAACGATTCTAGAGGAAACATTTGTATATTCTTTAATAGACCCAAAGATGTGTGTGAAATTAATAATATGAATATTAGTGGTGAACTATCAATCCGTACCCTGATTATTAGAGATTATTTGAAAATAACATTTAATGTAAAAAATATTGTGGTTATTAGTTCTAATGAAAGAAAATATATAGATATTGATGGAAGTTTAATGCTATGTAAATGAGTGATATTGTCAGTCAATACTCTGAGAGTCTAGGATCTGAATATGATACTGAGAGTCTAGGATCTAAAGATAGTTATGATACTCATAGTTTGTGTTCAAATGATAGTTATGAGAGTAGTTTTATTGATGATGATAGTGAATCAATGAGTGATAGTGATAGTGATAGTGATTTTAGTGATGATAATTCAGTGTACACAAATGATAGTGTTCTCATTGAAGTTAGATGACAGTGATGATGATGATTTTAGTGTTGAATTTTGTGATTAAAAAGCGCTTTACTTTTAGTATACCTGTAAAAAGGTGTTTTACTTTAAGTATAGTTTCATATATAAAAAGCCTGTAAAAAGGCACTTTCTTCGAAGCACAGTTTCTTCTATAAGTGTTTTACTTTAAGCACAGTTTCATCTTTAAAAAAGCCTCTAAAAAAGGCACTTTGTTTTAAGTATAATTTTACTATATAAATATGATCAAAGCAACGTATCGCGACGTTTGTGAACAAGAATATAAACAATACAAAAGACACCTTAAAACTAACAAACACACATTTAATCTACTTCAACTACTAGCTCCTATTCAGAAGGAAACAAAACACTGTTCTGTCTGTCATAAAAATATCCTCAAGAAAGGCTTCAAAATACATCTTAAAACAAATCTACATTTATCAAATTTAATCACAATTAAAAACTCTGATGGCGCATTCAAAGGACATATTAAAATAAGAGTCTTTAACTTCAAACCTCCTGAACCAGAGTCTATAGTTGATGCTGTAGAAATAGTTAAACCTGCTGTTCAAACGTTGATTGAAAAAACACTAAAAGAAATGAAACCACTGAAATTTTATATGGGAGTAAAATTAGAAATGACAAAGGACGAAGGAGTTATAGATACACCATACATGAGAACTGAGCCACACTTTATATCTTCATATCAAGATTTTAAAACATCAGGAGTTTATGATGAACTTATTAAACAATAGCAAGATGTGGATAATTCAATCGTAGGAAGTGGATTCAATATAGGAAAAATTATTTACATAGACATGCATATTCTTAAATCAGATCCTCTAAAAGCTTCTTCTTACATTGATTTACCCAGTGTTATCAAAAATAGAAAAGCAGTTATCAATATCAAAAATAAAGACAATAAATGTTTTCTATGGTCTATTCTGGCACACTTACATCCTCCACATTTTCATGATGAAAGAGTATCTCATTATAAAAAATATGAGAATACATTAAATACGAAAGATCTAAAGTTTCCTATGGCTTTAAATGATATTCCTAAATTTGAAAAGATGAATAATTTTTCAGTTAATGTTTATGGTCGAACAGAAACAAACAGCATTCAGGTTTTAAAGCTTTCTAACAATTGTAAACAAACTCATATTAATGTTCTATATTTTAATTCAGAGGAAAATTCACATTATACATACATCAAAGATATTGCTAAATTAATAAAACCACAAGTATGTAAAAGAACAAATAAAATATATATTTGTTTGTGTTGTCTTAACTTCTTCCATACACAAGAAAGATTAGATAAACATTCAAATTATTGTGGTGAACATAAATCAACGGTAATCAATATGCCTAAAGAAGGCTCAAAGATCACATTCAAAGATGAAAAGAAAACAATAAAACATCCATTTGTTATATATGCTGATTTTGAAAGTATTCTAGAAAAAATAGATACTGCTTCTCCAGATCCAAAAGAATCATACACAAATAAATATCAAAAACATACTCCTTGCGGTTTTTGTTATTATATCAAATCATCCGTTGGTGATAAATATAACAAGTTAGAGATGTATAGAGGCTCAAATACCCCAGAGGAGTTTGTGAAACGACTAGAAAAAGACTGTGTTTGATTAACCAAGATAATGAGAGAAACCAATAAACCAATGTCCTTGACGAGTGAAGAGAAAAGGGAATTTAGAAAAAACAATGTTTGTCATATTTGTGAGGAAAAAATTGGTGAAGGTCTAAAGGTTAGAGATCATTGTCATCTCACTGGTAAATATAGAGGTCCGGCTCATCAAAGTTGTAATATTAATTATAAACTCCCCTCTTTCATTCCTGTCTTTCTTCATAACAACGCTCATTATGATACGCATCTATTTATTAATGAACTTTCAAAGACATCTGGACACATTTCAGCAATTCCAAACACGGATCAGAAATACATTTCATTCACAAAAACAATTCACACATCTCCTATTACTCATATCAGATTTCTTGATACATTTAAATTCATGGCAAGTCCTATTACTCATATCAGATTTCTTGATACATTTAAATTCATGGCAAGTCCATTGGCTAACTTGGTTCAAAATCGAAAAGAGTTTCCATGTCTTTCAGAGTATTTTTCAGATAAAGATTTTCTCACACAAAAGGGAATTTACCCCTATGACTATATGGACTCATTTGAGAGATTCAATGAAACACAACTTCCTTCAAAAGAAAATTTCTATAACAAATTAAACAACAGTCATATATCTGATAAAGATTATGTACATGCACAAAATGTTTGGGAAAAATATAACATCAAGAATCTTGGCGAGTATCACGATTTGTATCTCAAAACTGATGTGCTTTTATTGGCTGATGTATTTGAAGCCTTTAGATCTGTTTGTCACACTGGATATGGATTGGATCCTGCTCACTACTACACAGCACCTGGATTGGCTTGGAGTGCGATGTTGAAAATGACAAAATAAGCTTTGGATTTGATAACCGATGTTGATATGCTTTTGATGATTGAAAAAGCAAAAAGAGGTGGAATTTCACAAGTCTGCTCGAGTAGATACGCAAAAGCAAATAACAAATATCTTCCAAATTATGATTCAACAAAAAAGAGTTCTTACTTGATGTACTATGACGCGAACAACCTGTATGGCTGGGCAATGTCTGAGGCTCTTCCTTATGGAAAACTTAGATGGGTAAAGGAAAAAGACTATAAAAAGGTTTTACAAGATGTATGTATCTCTACACAAAAAGAATTGGATGATTCAAAGGTTGGTTATTATTTTGAGGTCGATTTAAAATATCTTGAAGAACTTCATATCAAACATAAAGATCTTCCATTTGCTTGTGAGAAAGAAAGTCCAAAGAAAGAATGGTTGAGTGATTATCAACGATCGTTTGATATAGGTGAATCAACAGAAAAATTACTGACTACATTATATAACAAGAAAAATTATGTTCTACACCAAAGAAATTTGCGACAATATTTATCAAAAGGTCTGAGAGTAGAGAAGATCCACAGGGTTCTAAAGTTCAATCAAAGTCATTGGCTAAAGGAGTACATTGATTTGAATACACAAAGAAGAACAGAGTCAAAAACAGATTTTGAGAAAGACTTTTATAAATTGATGAATAATGCGGTCTTTAGTAAGACCAAGGAGAACGTGATGAAAAGACAAAATATCAGACGAGCAACATCCTGGGAACAAGCATCAAAATTAATTAATAGACCGAGTTTTACTCGAGCTGAGGTCTTTACTGAGAACTTTTGTGCGATCCATTTGATTAAAGAGAGTATTGAAATGGACAAACCTATTTATATTGGAACATCAATTCTTGATTTATCAAAGTCATTAATGTATGATTACTTTTATAATAACTTGAGGAAGAAATATCAAAATGATGTTAATCTACTTTATATGGATACAGATAGTTTTATTTTGAAAATTAATATCGATGATGTTTATTCAGACATGAAAGAGGACATTAATATCTATGATACAAGTAATTACAGTCCAGAGAGTGAGTTGTTATCTTCTAAAAATAAAAAGGTGATTGGAAAGTTCAAGGATGAATTAGGAGGATATGTTATGAGTGAATTTGTGGGATTGAGGTGCTTATACTTATAAATGGCCTTATGCTTATGTGGGCTTATGCTTATAAATACATTGTGAATAACGTTGAAAAGACTGATAAGAAGTTAAAAGGTGTAAAGAAAAATGTTATTAAAGAAACAAGAAACTTTAAGGATTATTATAACTGTTTAACAACAAAGAAAGAGGAGTTTAGAAAGATTAATGGAATAAGAAGTTATAAACATCAATTATATACAGAAGAGATAAATAAGAAAGCATTGGGGGCTTTTGATGATAAGAGGTTTATTTTAGAAAATGGATTTGATAGTCTCCCTTATGGTTATATAAGTATATAAGTGATAAGTTAAAAAGGGGGTTCGGGATTTTAACGGGCTACCGCCACCTTTTTTTACTATTATATAAATGATAGAACCAAGTATCAACCAGACTAAAGAGTGGAGGTGTAATCAACCTTGGTATATAAATGGAAAACATAATGAATGTGAAAAATATCAAATAAGACTTATTGAAAAGGCAACTGGTAAAAAAGTTCACAAAACAAATAAGAGAATTAATTTAAATACTGGTGAGTTGGGTAAAAAAGATGGAAATATTTTTGAGTGGACGGAAAACTTTGATGGTTGTCAGGAAAAGAGGAAACCAAGATATATACTTTAATTTAAAAATGGTGTGTGGCATTGGAGGTGCTCAGACAAGAACATTGAGGGAGGTTTATCATTTTATCTTAGCTCAGTTAAAATATCTTGAAAAAGAACCAAACTCAAACATCTTCTTTGTTAACGTATTAGATGGTGATGGAAGTGGTAAGAGAATTAAATTATTTCCCACACATAAACAAATATTTGTAGGATCATTGTTTCAGTGGTCTACTAAACAACAATGATCATTGATAGTAAGAATAAAAGGCCCATAAGACCAAGGGAGGAAGGAATAGAGGTGTTAAGGGGAAATGAAGAAAAGTGATGGTGAGAGGAAAATTTACATGTCAGTGAATGGAGATTTGGGGCTGTCCCAGGAACAACATTTATCATCTACTCAAAATCATCAATTTTACTCTGATTAATCAGAAAATTAAAGAGCAATTGCATAATGTCACAATTAATTGGAAACCAACCATTTTAAGGTTAAAAAGGTCCAAGGTCAACTCAAGGTCAAACTTCAAAATATAACAATTTTCTTCTGATTAAACAGAAAATTAAAGAGCAATTGCATAGTATCTCAATGAATTGGGAAACCAACCATTTTAAGGTTAAAAGGTCAAAGGTCAACTCAAGCTCAAGTTTCCAAAATCAATTTTCATCTGATTAACTTGAAAATTAATAATCAATTCCATAGTCTGTCACATAAATGGGAAAACAACTAATATAATGTCAAAATGTCAAAGTTCAACTCAAGGTCAAACTTGTCAAATTAATTTTCAACTGAAAAATAGTCAATTTTCATCTGATTAACTAGAAAATTAAAGAATAATTGCATAGTATCTCAATTAATTGGGAAACCAACTATAATACGTTAAAAGGTCAGAGGTCAACTTGAGGTCAAACTTCCAAAATCATCAATTTTACTCTGATTAATCAGAAAATTAAATAGCAATTGCAGAATGTTTCAATTAATTGGAAACCAACCACTTTATAATTAAAAGGTCAAAGGTCAACTCAAGGTCAAGTTTCTAAAATCATCAATTTTAATCTGATTAACTTGAAAATTAATTATCAATTCCATAATCTCTCACATAAATGGGAAAACAACGAATATAATTTCAAAATATGAAAGGTAAACTCAAGGTCAAACTTGTCAAATAAATTTTCAACTGAAAAATAATAATAATAATAATAATACATTTATTTTATATAGCGCTTTTCAAGAAGCCCAAAGACGCTTTGACAGAGTACAAAAAAAACAAGTGCAAAAAGACAAAAATCAGCAGGTAAATAATCAAAGCAAAAGGAAGGAGAAGGAGAAGAGATAGTCAGGGTTAAATGCTGTGGGTTAAATGTTGAATGCAGTGTTGAACAGGTGGGTCTTGAGTGATGGTTTGAATGTGGTGAGTGAGGAGGAGTCTCTGATGGTGTTAGGTAGTGAGTTCCAGAGGATGGGAGCAGCGATGGAGAAGGCCCTGTCCCCCCAGGATCTGAATTTGATCCGCATGGGGGGAGGGGGGGGGGTCAGGAGGTTGGTACCAGCAGAGCGGAGGTTGCGGGTGGGAGTGTGTCTGGAGAGGAGGTCAGTCAGGTAGGATGGGGCCAGGTTATGGAGGGCTTTGTAGGTCAAGAGGAGGATTTTGTATTGGATTCTCTGGGGGATGGGGAGCCAGTGAAGCTTATAAAGGACGGGGGTGATGTGGTCACGGGTCCGGGAATGGGTGAGTAGACGGGCAGCGGAGTTCTGAATGTATTGGAGTTTATTGATGATTATTGAGGGTGAACCAAAGAGGAGGCTGTTGCAGTATTCCAGACGGGAGGTGATGAACGCATGAATGAGGGTTTCTGCAGCCGTGGAGGAGAGGGATGGACGGAGACGGGCGATGTTTTTCAGGTGAAAGAAGGCTGTCTTTGTGATCTGTTTAGTGTATTTGTCGAAGGAGAGGGTTTGGTCAAAGATCATGCCAAGATTCCGGATGTGAGGGGAGGTGGATACTGGGAAACCGTCGATGTTGAGGGCAAAGTTATGGGTGGATTTGGTGAGCGTTTTTTGGCCAATGATGATTATTTCAGATTTATCATAGTTAAGTTTGACGAAGTTGATTTGAAGCCACGATTTTATTTCAGTGATGCAGTTTGGCAGGATAGAGTGGGTGATGGTGGAGATGGACTTGGTGCAGATGATAAGCTGGATGTCATCGGCGAAGCAGTGGAATTGGAGACCATGATGGCGGATTAAGTGACCAAGGGGGGACAGGTACAGGATGAAGAGGAGGGGGCCAAGAACTGAACCATGGGGGACACCTTGGGGGAGGGGAGCAGTGGGGGATTTGCAGTTATTGATGGGGATGAACTGGCGTCTGTCGGAGAGGTATGATTTGATCCGAGAGAGGGCAGTGCAGGTAATGTTAAAGGTGGTTTCAAGTCGGGTGAGGAGGATGAGAATGTTGAGGTTGCCAGCATCAGAGGAGAGGAGAAGGTCGTTGGTGATTTTGAGGAGAGCAGTTTCAGTACTGTGGTTGGAGCAGAATCCGGATTGGAATGTTTCATACAGGTTATTGGCAAAGAGGTGATGTTTAAGTTGAGTGGCTACAGCGCGTTCCAAAACTTTTGACAGAAAGGGTAGGTTGGAGATGGGTCTGAAGTTATTTAGGGTGTCAGGGTTGAGTCCAGGTTTTTTCAGAATGGGGGTAACAGCAGCAATTTTGAGGGATGGTGGGACGAAGCCTGTAGACAGGGAGGAGTTTATTGTTGCAGTGATAAGTGGAGAGAGAGCAGGAAGGGAGGCCTTGACAAAGCTGGAGGGGATGGGGTCAAGAGTGCAGGTGGCAGTTTTCATTCCTATGAGGAGTTCAAAGAGGTCAGTAGGGGAGACTGGAGAGAAGTGAGACAGGGGTTGGCAGGATAAGGGGGGGGGGGGCAGATGGTTTGAGGGGAAGCAGGTGCGGTGGTGGTTAAGCTGCTGTAGATGTTGTCAATTTTGCTTTGGACGAATGAAAGGAAGGAGATGCAGTTGTCTACTGTGAATGACTGGGTGGTGGTGTCCAGGGGGCTGAGGAGTTTGTTTATTGTAGAGAAGAGTGCTTTTGGGTTTCCAGAGCCAGAGTGGATAATTTGAGAGTAGTAGGCGGAGCGGGCGCGGGAGAGGGCATCTTTGTAGTGTTGTAGGTGGTCCTTGTAGGCTTGGGAGTGAATTGTGAGACCTGTTTTATTGCGGAGTCTTTCAGGTTGGCGAGCACGAGTTTTCATCAGGCGGAGTTCAGGGTAAACCAGGGAGCAGAATGGGTGAAAGAAACTGTTTTGGTTTTTATAGGCGCAGGCTGGTCGAGGCAGGAGGAGAGAGTGTGGTTGTAGTAGTCAGTGAGGTCAGAAGGGGTGTGGAGGTCAACGAAGGGAGAAGTGGACATTTTTTCAGAGAGGGTGGATGAGAATGAGGTAGGTGTAAGAGCGTTTAGCTTACGGAAGTTGCTAGTGCGATAATGCCTTGGTGCTGGGGTGGGGATGTTGATGGTCATAGTGATGGCTAAGTGGTCAGAGAGGGTGAGGTCGGAGCCAGAGAGATGGTGCAAAATTAATCCAGTAGAGCAGACAAGGTCCAGAATGTGCCCACGGTTATGGGTAGGAAAGTTGACATGTTGAGTGAGGTTAAAGCAGGTGAGTAAATCAGTGAAGTCAGTGGTTATTTTGGAGTCAGTGGAGTCCATGTGGATATTGAAATCACCGAGGAGGAGGATTGAGGGGGAGAGGGAACAGAGCTGGGTCAGAAAGTAGAAGTCAGACAGGAATGATGGGTGTGGTTTGGGAGGGCGGTAGACGACAGCCATGACTGACTGTGTGTGACCAGAGAGTTTAAAAGTCAGGTGTTCAAATGATGGAGCAGATGAGATGGAGATGAGGCTGGTCTTGATGTCCTGTCGGTGAATTACGGCAATTCCACCACCTCGGCCCTCCGAGCGTGGTTTATTGATGTAAGAATATCCATTGGGTGTAGTGAGGTTGAGTGAGAAGTTGTCCAGAGGTTGTTGCCAGGTTTCAGTGAGACAGAGGAAGTCCAGTTTATTTTCCAGAATGTAGTCGTTCAGGATGAGGCTTTTGTTGTTGAGGGACCGGGTATTGAACAGGGTGAGCTTGATGTTGCTTTGTTCAGTGGGGATGAACTCAGGTGATTTAGCCAGGGTTTGCAGACAGGAGGTGCGATCGTGTGCGTTGCTGTGACCAGGTGCGCTGGGACGATGAGTGGGAGTGCGCTGAGCCGACCAGAGTATGGGAATGAAGTGAACTGTTTGTAAATAAACAAACTTACGACCAGAGCCTCTATGAATGTATCTGGGTCGTCGCAGGAGTCCGTGGGATTTGATTGCAGAGATGCATGATGGGGTGGAGTGAGTATTGAGCAGAAGAAGCCTTGCGGCGGAGTACCTTAGAGCCATGCCAGGCAGGAGCGAAGGGACGAGTAAGAGGCCATGGTTGAGGAGGACGAGTAGGCCTTGCCGCAGCGGCAAACGACCGCAGCCGCAAATCAAGCAAACCAAGACCGCAGCGGCAAACAGCCACAGCCGCAAACAACGGCCACAAACAACGGGAGCGGGCCTGAGGAAACAGTGGAAGAGCCGGGCAGGCGAAGCCAGGAGCAGAGCCGGGACCGAGCAGAGGGCAGACCCAACGGCCAAAAAGCCACCACGACCACCAGAAAAGCACACTATATACAATGACCCAGTCGGAGAAGCGGCGAATAAGTACGCCAGCGTCCTCTCCAGACCAGACCGGAAGCCGGAAGCCTCGGATTGAAAGCCGGATTGAAAAATAGTCAATTGTCATCTGATTAACCAGAAAATTAAAGAATAATTGCATAGTACCTCAATGAATTGTGAAACCAACAAGAATACGGTAAAAGGTCAGAGGTCAACTTGAGGTCAAACTTCCAAAATCATCAATTTTCATCTGATTAAACAGAAAATTAAAGAACAATTGCATAGTATCTCAATGAATTGGGAAACCAACCATTTTAAGGATAAGAGGTCAACTCAAGGTCAAGTTTCTAAAATCATCAATTTTCATCTGATTAACTTGAAAATTAATTACCAATTCCATAATCTCTCACATAAATGGGAAAACAACTGATATAATGTCAAAATATCAAAGGTCAACTCAAGGTCAAACTTGTCAAATTAATTTTCAACTGAAAAATAGTCAATTTTCATCTGATTAACAAGAAAATTCAAGATTAATTGCATTGTATCTCAATGAATTGGGAAAACAACTATAATACGGAAAAAAGTCAGAGGTCAACTCGAGGTCAAACTTCAAAAATCATATATTGCACTCTGATTAAACAGAAAATTAAAGAGCAATTGCATAATGTCTCAATGAATTGAAAACCAACCATTTTAAGGATAAAAGGTCAAAGGTCAACTCAAGGTCAAGTTTCTAAAATCATCAATTTTCATCTGATAAACTTGAAAATAAATAATCAATTCCATAGTCTCTAACATAAATGGGAAAACAACTAATATAATGACAAAATGTCAAAGGTCAACTCAAGTTCAAACTTGTCAAATCAATTTTCATCTGATTAACCAGAAAATTAAAGAATAATTGTATAGTATCTCAATGAATTGGGAAACCATCAAGATTAATGTAAAAAGGTCAAAGGTCAACTTAAGGTCAAACTTCCAAAATAATACATTTTCATCTGAGTACCTTGAAAATTAAAGAGTATGTAGAATCTTAATGAATTGGGTAATCCAACTATAAGGTCAAAAGGTCAGAGGTCAACTCAAGATCAAACTTCAAAAATCATCAATTTTACTCTAATTAAACATAAAATTAAAGAGCAATTGTATAGTGTCTCACATAATTGGAATCCAACCATTTTAAGGATAAAAGGTCAAAGGTCAACTCAAGGTCAAGTTTCTAAAATCAGCAATTTTCATCTCATTAACTTGAAAATGAATAATCAATTCCATAATCTCCAACATAAATGGGAAAACAACTAATATAATGTCAAAATGTCAAAGGTCAACTCAAGTTCAAACTTGTCAAATCAATTTCCAATTGAAAAATAGTCAATTTTCATCTGATTAACTAGAAAATTAAAGAATAATTGCATAGTATCTCAATGAATTGGTAAACCATCTATAAAAAGGTAAAAAGGTCAAAGGTCAACTCAAGGTCAAACTTCCAAAATCATAAATTTCATCTGAGTAACTTGAAAATTAAAGAGCATGTAGAATCTTAATGCATTGGGAAACCAACTATAAGGTTAAAAGGTCAAAGGTCAACTCAAGGTCAAGTTTATAAAATCATAAATTTTACTCTGATTAAACAGAAAATTGAAGAGCAAGTGTATGTATGGTGTCTCACATAATTGGAAACCAACCATTTTAAGGATAAAAAGTCAAAGGTGAACTCAAGGTCAAGCTTCTAAAATCATCAATTTTCATCTGATTAACTTGAAAATTAATAATTAACTGTTAATTAACTATTTAAATTTTTTAAAATAAATTAAAAATAATTAATAATTAATAATTAATAATTATGCAACAGAGCAATTGCATAATCAATTCCATAATCTCCAACATAAATGGGAAAACAACTAATATAATGTCAAAATGTCAAAGGTCAACTCAAGGTCAAACTTGTCAAATCAATTTTCAACTGAAAAATAGTCAATTTTCATCTGATTAACCAGAAATTAAAGAATAATTGCATAGTATTCCAATGAATTGGGAAACCATCTATAATAAAGAAAATGGTCAAAGATCAACTTAAGTTCAAACTTCCAAAATCATAAATTTTCATCTGAGGAACTTAAAAATTAAAGAGTGTGCAGATCTTAATGAATTGGGAAAACAACTATAAGGTCAAAAGGTCAGAGGTCAATTCAAGATCAAACTTCATAAATTATCCATTTTACTCTGATTAAACAGAAAATTAAAGAGCAAATGTATAGTGTATCATATAATAGGAAACCAACAATTTTAAGGATAAAAGGTCAAAGGTCAACTCAAGGTCAAGTTTCTAAAATCATAAATTTCCATCTGATTAACTTGAAAATTAATAATCAATTCCATAGTCTGTCACATAAATGGGAAAACAACTAATATAATGTTAAAATGTCAAAGGTCAACTCAAGGTCAAATTTATCAAATCAATTTTCAACTGAAAAATAGTCAATTTTCATCTGATTAACCAGAAAATTAAAGAATGTTTGCATCGTATCTTAATGAATTGGGAAACCAACTATTATACGGTGAAAAGGTGAGAGGTCAACCTCTGATTTTACTCTGACTCAACAATTTAACTCTGATTAAACAGAAAATTAAAGAGCAATTGCCTTATGTCACAATTAATTGGAAACCAACCATTTTAAGGTTAAAAAGGTCCAAGGTCAACTCAAGGTCAAACTTCAAAATATAACAATTTTCTTCTGATTAAACAGAAAATTAAAGGGCAATTGCATAGTATCTCAATGAATTGGGAAACCAACCATTTTAAGGTTAAGAGGTCTAAGGTCAACTCAAGCTCAAGTTTCCAAAATCATCAATTTTCATCTGATCAACTTGAAAATTAATTATCAATTCCATAGTCTGTCACATAAATTGGAAAACAACTAATAGAATGTCAAAATGTCAAAGGTCAACTCAAGGTCAAACTTGTCAAATAAATTTTCAACTGAAAAATAGTCAATTTTCATCTGATTAACCAGAACATTAAAGAATATTTGCATCATATCTTAATGAATTGGGAAACCAACTATTATATGGTGAAAAGGTCAGAGGTCAACCTCTGATTTTACTCTGACTCAACAATTTTACTCTGATTAAACAGAAAATTAAAGAGCAATTGCATAATGTCACAATTAATTGGAAACCAAACATTTTAAGGTTAAAAAGGTCCAAGGTCAACTCAAGGTCAAACTTCAAAATATAACAATTTTCTTCTGATTAAACAGAAAATTAAAGAGCAATTGCATAGTATCTCAATGAATTGGGAAACCAACCATTTTAAGGTTAAAAGGTCAAAGGTCAACTGAAGGTCAAGTTTCTAAAATCATCAATTTTCATCTGATTAAACAGAAAATTAAAGAGCAATTGCATGTCTCAATGAATTGGAAACCAACCATTTTAAGGATAAAAGGGCAAAGGTCAACTCAAGGTCAAGTTTCCAAAATCATCAATTTTCATCTGATTAACTTGAAAATTAATAATCAATTCCATAGTCTGTCACATAAATGGGAAAACAACTAATATAATGTCAAAATGTCAAAGGTCAACTCAAGGTCAAACTTGTCAAATTAATTTTCAACTGAAAAATAGTCAATTTTCATCTGAATAACTAGAAAATTAAAGAATAATTACATACTATCTCAATGAATTGGGAAACCAACTATAATACGATTAAAGGTCAGAGGTCAACCTGAGGTCAAACTTCCAAAATCATCAATTTTACTCTGATTAATCAGAAAATTAAAGAGCAATTGCAGAATGTCTCAATTAATTGGAAACCAACCATTTTAAGATTTAAAGGTCAAAGGTCAACTCAAGGTCAAGTTTCTAAAATCATCAATTTTCATCTGATTAAACAGAAAATTAAAGAGCAATTGCATGGTATCTCAATGAATTGGGAAACCAACCATTTTAAGGATAAAAAGTCAACAAGGTCAAACTTCCAAAATCTAAATTTTCATCTAAGTAACTTGAAAATTAAAGAGTATATAGAATCTTAATGAATTGGGAAACGAACTATAAGGTCAAAAGGTCAGAGGTCAAGTCAAGATCAAACTTCAAAAATCATCAATTTTACTCTGATTACACAGAAAATTAAAGAGCAAATGTATAGTGTGTCACATAATTGGAAACCAACCATTTTAAGGATAAAAAGTCAAAGGTGAACTCAAGGTCAAGCTTCTAAAATCATCAATTTTCATCTGATTAACTTGAAAATTAATAATTAACTGTTAATTAACTATTTAAATTTTTTAAAATAAATTAAAAATAATTAATAATTAATAATTAATAATTATGCAACAGAGCAATTGCATAATCAATTCCATAATCTCCAACATAAATGGGAAAACAACTAATATAATGTCAAAATGTCAAAGGTCAACTCAAGGTCAAACTTGTCAAATCAATTTTCAACTGAAAAATAGTCAATTTTCATCTGATTAACCAGAAATTAAAGAATAATTGCATAGTATTCCAATGAATTGGGAAACCATCTATAATAAAGAAAAATGGTCAAAGATCAACTTAAGTTCAAACTTCCAAAATCATAAATTTTCATCTGAGGAACTTAAAAATTAAAGAGTGTGCAGATCTTAATGAATTGGGAAAACAACTATAAGGTCAAAAGGTCAGAGGTCAATTCAAGATCAAACTTCATAAATTATCCATTTTACTCTGATTAAACAGAAAATTAAAGAGCAAATGTATAGTGTATCATATAATAGGAAACCAACCATTTTAAGGATAAAAGGTCAAAGGTCAACTCAAGGTCAAGTTTCTAAAATCATAAATTTCCATCTGATTAACTTGAAAATTAATAATCAATTCCATAGTCTGTCACATAAATGGGAAAACAACTAATATAATGTTAAAATGTCAAAGGTCAACTCAAGGTCAAATTTATCAAATCAATTTTCAACTGAAAAATAGTCAATTTTCATCTGATTAACCAGAAAATTAAAGAATGTTTGCATCGTATCTTAATGAATTGGGAAACCAACTATTATACGGTGAAAAGGTGAGAGGTCAACCTCTGATTTTACTCTGACTCAACAATTTAACTCTGATTAAACAGAAAATTAAAGAGCAATTGCCTTATGTCACAATTAATTGAAAACCAACCATTTTAAGGTTAAAAAGGTCCAAGGTCAACTCAAGGTCAAACTTCAAAATATAACAATTTTCTTCTGATTAAACAGAAAATTAAAGAGCAATTGCATAGTATCTCAATGAATTGGGAAACCAACCATTTTAAGGTTAAGAGGTCTAAGGTCAACTCAAGCTCAAGTTTCCAAAATCATCAATTTTCATCTGATCAACTTGAAAATTAATTATCAATTCCATAGTCTGTCACATAAATTGGAAAACAACTAATAGAATGTCAAAATGTCAAAGGTCAACTCAAGGTCAAACTTGTCAAATAAATTTTCAACTGAAAAATAGTCAATTTTCATCTGATTAACCAGAACATTAAAGAATATTTGCATCATATCTTAATGAATTGGGAAACCAACTATTATATGGTGAAAAGGTCAGAGGTCAACCTCTGATTTTACTCTGACTCAACAATTTTACTCTGATTAAACAGAAAATTAAAGAGCAATTGCATAATGTCACAATTAATTGGAAACCAAACATTTTAAGGTTAAAAAGGTCCAAGGTCAACTCAAGGTCAAACTTCAAAATATAACAATTTTCTTCTGATTAAACAGAAAATTAAAGAGCAATTGCATAGTATCTCAATGAATTGGG
The DNA here is from genome assembly GCF_964187855.1 of Myxine glutinosa. Lineage (NCBI taxonomy): Eukaryota > Metazoa > Chordata > Myxini > Myxiniformes > Myxinidae > Myxine > Myxine glutinosa. Next base: position 129,512,652 of record NC_136263.1, read on the forward strand.
AAACCAACCATTTTAAGGTTAAAAGGTCAAAGGTCAACTGAAGGTCAAGTTTCTAAAATCATCAATTTTCATCTGATTAAACAGAAAATTAAAGAGCAATTGCATGTCTCAATGAATTGGAAACCAACCATTTTAAGGATAAAAGGGCAAAGGTCAACTCAAGGTCAAGTTTCCAAAATCATCAATTTTCATCTGATTAACTTGAAAATTAATAATCAATTCCATAGTCTGTCACATAAATGGGAAAACAACTAATATAATGTCAAAATGTCAAAGGTCAACTCAAGGTCAAACTTGTCAAATTAATTTTCAACTGAAAAATAGTCAATTTTCATCTGAATAACTAGAAAATTAAAGAATAATTACATACTATCTCAATGAATTGGGAAACCAACTATAATACGATTAAAGGTCAGAGGTCAACCTGAGGTCAAACTTCCAAAATCATCAATTTTACTCTGATTAATCAGAAAATTAAAGAGCAATTGCAGAATGTCTCAATTAATTGGAAACCAACCATTTTAAGATTTAAAGGTCAAAGGTCAACTCAAGGTCAAGTTTCTAAAATCATCAATTTTCATCTGATTAAACAGAAAATTAAAGAGCAATTGCATGGTATCTCAATGAATTGGGAAACCAACCATATTAAGGATAAAAGGTCAACAAGGTCAAACTTCCAAAATCTAAATTTTCATCTAAGTAACTTGAAAATTAAAGAGTATATAGAATCTTAATGAATTGGGAAACGAACTATAAGGTCAAAAGGTCAGAGGTCAAGTCAAGATCAAACTTCAAAAATCATCAATTTTACTCTGATTACACAGAAAATTAAAGAGCAAATGTATAGTGTGTCACATAATTGGAAACCAACCATTTTAAGGATAAAAGGTCAAAGGTCAACTCAAGGCCAAGTTTTCCTAAAATCATAAATTTTCATCTGATTAACTTGAAAATTAATAATCAATTCCATAATCTCCAACATAAATGGGGAAACAACTAATATAATGTCAAAATGTCAAAGGTCAAACTTGTCAAATTAATTTTCAACTGAAAAATAGTCCATTTTTATCTGATTAACTAGAAAATTAAAGAATAATTGCATTGTATCTCAATGAATTTGGAAAACAACTATAATACGATAAAAGGTCAGAGGTCAACTTGAGGTCAAACAGCCAAAATCATAAATTTTACTCTGATTAATCAGAAAATTAAAGAGCAATTGCAGAATGTCTCAATTAATTCGAAACCAACCATTTTAAGATTTAAAGGTCAAAGGTCAACTCAAGGTCAAGTTTCTAAAATCATCAATTTTCATCTGATTAAACAGAAAATTAAAGAGCCATTGCATGGTATCTCAATGAATTGGGAAACCAACCATTTTAAGGATAAAAGGTCAACAAGGTCAAACTTCCAAAATCTAAATTTTCATCTGAGTAACTTGAAAATGAAAGAGTATATAGGATCTTAATGAATTGGGAAACGAACTATAAGGTCAAAAGGTCAGAGGTCAAGTCAAGATCAAACTTCAAAAATCATCAATTTTACTCTGATTACACAGAAAATTAAAGAGCAAATGTATAGTGTCTCACATAATTGGAAACCAACCATTTTAAGGATAAAAGGTCAAAGGTCAACTGAAGGTCAAGTTTTTAAAATCATCAATTTTACTCTGATTAAACAGAAAATTGAAAAGCAAATGTATAGTGTCTCACATAATTGGAAACCAACCATTTTAAGGATAAAAAGTCAAAGGTCAACTCAAGGTCAAGTTTCTAAAATCATAAATTTTCATCTGATTAACTTGAAAATTAATAATCAATTCTATAATCTCCAACATAAATGGGAAAACAACTAATATAATGTCAAAATCTCGCGAGATCTTGGAGACGGTGGCAGGGGTTTTCGACGGTCCACACGGTCTCCACGTTTTTCAAAGTTAAGTCTGTTCACAATTGTATTTTGTCGAAACTGTATTTATTGTTCGGTGTGTGAACTTATAGTGTCCCCCTTGGAAGTTTCTCGGTGTTTATCTTTCATAAATAAATCGTTTGTTTGCCGCGTCGCGAGCAAGGCCTTGCAGCCTCAGGCTTCCCCTGTCGAAGGTTGTTCCTTCCTTCGCTGTTTTGCTTGCTTTTTTGATTTCCCCTTCTCCACCAAGCTTCACCAAACATCTACTATTTGTCTAACGTTGTAACCCCCACACCCCCCCCCCAAAAACAAAAAAAACAAACAAAATTTTTTTTTTATTTCCCTTTCTCCTCATGTGCTTTTGCCTCTGCCCACGTGCGCTGTCTCGCCCCGCCCCCATTTTCCCCTTGCCTTCCACCTTTTGCCCTGTTCAAGTGACTCGTGGTCGTCGCTCTAGGATTCCTCTCCCCATTGGTATTTTTTGTGAATATAAGATTGTTCTTCACAGTTCTGTTTACATATGTTTGAACTATCCCCTTCAGTGTTTTATTCAGTGGTTTATTACAACACGCTGTTTTTCTTCTTATTTAAAAGGCTCCTTTCAATTTCCTCTTCAACTCATTCCATTTCCAAAAAATATTCAATCTCTTATGATACCAAATCACTCCGTGCTCTAAATTCTCATTCATTCCATCCCTCCTCCATCGTTCTTAAACAAATCGCTAACTTGAAAATCACAACAAACCCAATTTGTTATATATGTTCATCTTTCATTTATCATCCACCTTCTAAAACTCCCCCCTTGCCCCTCCCCTTCAAATCTCCCCCCCAACCATCCCTCCCAAATTCTCCCGCCTCCCACCTCCTTCTCAAAGCTGCCTCCTCCCCACTTCCTCTCCCTCCTATGTCATACCTCCACCTCCCCCAACCTTCTACTTTCCTCTGCCCCCCCCCCCTCAAACAAACTGCCTCATTCCATCACCATCAAACCTTTCGTCCTCCTCATCCTTCCCTTTCTTGTAACTCTTCTGTAATCTCTGACACACTATCAACTGCTCTTCCTACATCCCCCTCTCACCCTTCATCTGACCCTACCCCTCCCCTCCCTTGTACTGCACCCGATGCTCCCCCTCTCTCCTCACTAATGGTATGGACCTCAAACATCCGGGGCCTTCGCTCAAACCTGATTGATCTCTCCATTCAGGTTGCTTCTGAAAATCCAGACTTGATCTGCTTAACAGAAACTTTCCTCCTTCAAGATGTCTCTGATTCCTTAATATCTCTTCCTGGTTACTCCCTCCTCCGGTACGATAGACCTGATCCTCGTCCTGGTGGTGGGGTGGCTATCTTTATCAAAAACTCTCTTCCTCACTCTCCCTGCACTGTCCTCTCTCCACCCCACCCAAAGGAGTACCTCTGGCTATGGCTTCCTCTCCGCTCCCACCTTTTGTTCATATGTGTTCTGTACCGTCCTCCAAACAGTGATGACTCCATTTACATTTCGCTGTCGGACAACATGGACCAACTTCTATCAACTCATCCAAACTCTCTCTTCCTCATATGTGGCGACTTCAACTGTCATCATGCCAGCTGGCTGGGTGTGGGTTCATCTCTCACCAGCCATGGCACCTCAGCAAAGGACTTCTGCGACTCATTGGGACTGACACAATCTGTCAATTTCCCGACCCGGATCTCAGTCAATGGAGTATCTTCTCTTCTGGACTTGGTTATGACTAACTTCCCTGCAAATGTCTGCTGCTCTTCTTCTGCTCCAATCGGTTCTTCTGATCATGTGCTTGTTAAAGTGGACATCTCACTGGCCATTCTCAGAGAGCCTCCTCAGCGCCGACGAGTCTGACATTTCACTCAGGCCGACTGGCACGGTCTGCAAGCAGCCATCAATCAACTGGACTGGTCTCCCATCTCTAATGCCTCTGACATCAATTCTTCCTGAGAATTCTTCCAAAGCAAACTGCTCTCTCTCATGCACAGATTTATCCCATCTCGTCTTCAGTTGTCTTACCCTTCCTCCCGTCCATGGTACACTGAATCTTGTGGTGAGGCAGTTGCCCTGAAACAACTTGCCTTTGCGTCTTGGAAGGCAAATCCAACTGAAGGCAATCTCAGTTCCTTCCACCAAGCTCGAAACAAGTGTGTTTCTACCCTCAGGAGTGCCAGGAAGCACTATCTCTCCACACTCAAGATTGAACTCTCAAACCTGTCTCCTTCCTCCAAATCCTGGTGGCGTCTGGTCAAATCCGTTTCTGGTGTTTGTTCCCCCTCCATCCCCTCCCTTACCTCAAATGGCTACACAGTTGACACCGCACGTGACAAAGCCGAATGCCTCAACTCTGTGTTTGCTTCAAAATCTTGTGTCCCAAACCCATCTCTCTCTGGTCCCACCTTTCCCAGTCGAACCCAACTGCTCCTGGAATCTGTGTCCTTCTCTCCTGACAAGGTGGAGAAGTTTTTTTTGTTTTTTTTTGTATACAAGATCGAGGCTCGTGAAAGAGCTAACATTAATCACACAAAAAGACAAACCGACACACAAAACACAAAAAACAAGGGGAGCGGCAGACAAGATGGGGAGAGAGGGGGAAGGGCACAAAAGAGAGGGGGAAGAGGGGGAAGGACACAAACACAACATTTGAGAGCAGGGACATCGGGAGGACTTGGGGGGAGGTGGGAGAGGAATAAAACATATGAACACTGCAAGGACTCTGGGGTGAATTACCGGGGGTAGAAAAGATCAAGGTTTTCGATGGGGGAAGATAAGAGATGGTGGTGAACAGCTGTTTCAAAGACCTGGAGGGAGGAGTGGGATTGAAGGGAGTGGGGGAGTTTGTTCCAGAGGCGGGAGAAAAGGGGAATGAAAGAGTGAAGGTGAGCAGAGAGCCTAGACTTTGGCAGTATAACCATAAGAGGGTTGCAGGCAGATCTTGTGCGACCTGAAGGAATATTGGGGGGACAGAGCACAGAGAGAGCTGGGGGAGCAAGGCCGGAGAGGAGTCAGTAGAAGACAGAAAGACCACCAACCTGCCTGCGGTGAGTGAGTGAAAGGCCCTCGGTGTTGACTAAATTGCAGGAGATTCCAATGATTCTGAAAGCTTTGGGCCTCAACAGCGAGAAGCCAAGCAAGGTGTGAGGCAGGAGCACCAGCCCAGAGGGGGGAACAGTATTCCATTGAGCTGCGGATGAAAGCCTTGTATGTGGTGAGGAGCTCAGGTGTGCCAAGGAAGGACTTCGCACGACGGAGGATGCCCAGTCGGCGACTGGCTTTGGAGGCCAGCTTGGAAATGTGGTTTTCCCAAGAAAGATCATGGCAGATAGTGAGACCCAAAAGCTTGAGCGACAGAACTTCTTGGAGAGGATTGTTGAGAAAGTAGATGGGAGGGTTGTCCAGTCGGTCCTTTCGGAGAGACATTGTAAGAGTGTGAGATTTGTCAGGATTGAAAGACATGTTCCACTTGTTTGACCAGTCTGTGATTTTGTCCAGGTCTGCAGAGAGTGAGGAGGCTGCAGACTGCCGATCTGAGGGATGAGGAATGGAGCGACAGAGAGTAGAGTCGTCAGCAAAGCGATAGAGAGGATTTTCAAGAGAGTCAGAGAGATCATTGATGAAGACCAGAAAAAGTTTTTATCAAACCTCGACTCTGATTCTGCAACTGGACCAGATGGCATCAGCCCTCGGGTCCTAAAATCCTGCTCTGCCGCTCTATTTCACCCTCTCTCTGTTCTTTTCACCCTCTCTTTTGCTCAAGGTCATCTGCCAGCATCTTGGAAATCAGCAAACATTACCGCCTTACACAAAAAAGGTGCAAAAACAGATCCTTGCAATTACAGACCAATCAGCCTGCTCCCAATTATCAGCAAAGTCATGGAATCCATCATTGCTTCAGATATCAAATCCTTCCTCTTCTCCAATGGCTTGATCTCCGCTCATCAATTTGGATTCAGACCAGGTCATTCTACTCTGGACATGTTGCTTCTGCTGTCTCAACAATGGATGGAGGTCCTCATTGCCAAACAGGAAATCAGAGCTGTCTCACTTGACATATCACATGCCTTCGATACGGTCTGGCACCCAGCTCTGCCCACCAAACTCACCTCCTATGGTATTCAGGGAAATCTCCACTCATGGCTTGCGGATTTCCTCTCTGGTCGTAGGCAACGTGTGGCCCTGAATGGATTTCTCTCATCTTCTCTTCCTGTTCTGGCTGGAGTTCCCCAAGGTAGTGTTCTGGGCCCTGTGCTATTTCTGGTCTTCATCAGTGACCTCTCCGACTCTCTGGAAAATCCTCTCTATCTCTTTGCTGATGACTCCACTATCTGCCGCTCCATTCCTCATCCCTCAGATCGGCAGTCTGCAGCCTCCTCACTCTCTGCAGACCTGGACAAAATCACAGACTGGTCAAACAAGTGGAACATGTGTTACATATCTATGTGAATTAATATTCAGATCTTTGCTTATCCGTGTGTAGTATATTAAGGGTTGTTGTGATTGGAGGGTCAGGAGCCCTTCTGAACCAGTGGCCGGAAACGGAAGTGACCGGAAACGGAAGAGGAAACGACACGAGGAAAAAAGGACGAGTATTCTTCTTGTTCTTCCTCGCCCCGCTCGAACCAAAGGTGGCATCGACCTTGCGCTGCGTGACAAAGCGGCGTTCCGAAGCCCGTCTGGCGAGAGGAGGTACCGGGACGTGTACCGACCCGGTGGAGACGTCAAGTTGACGTGGAGCCGTGCATCGACCCCGCGTCTGGTACCGTTCGCAGCCCCGTCTAAAAAGGCGCGTCCGAGTCGCAGGTTGGGGCCTAGCACGCCTGGCCAGTGGCGTGGGGCTTTTGGCTTGCTTTACCGCACCCGCTTCGCGTAGCCCCGAGAGGCTGCAGCCGCGGGGCCTGGTACGATACCTGCCCGGTGGAGACGTCCACCCGGGGTTCATTCAACCGCCCGAGTGCGGCGACGCCGACTACCATCTTGGTCAGGAGGGGCCCAGAGACATTGTGCGGGACCGAGACCAAAAGGGTGTCGTGAGTACTCACCGGGACACACGTATATAAGATGGCCATCTTATTCATAGGGAATTGATTGTCCTTGAAAGATTGTTGATGGTGGTGTATTGTTGATTGCTCGGGGAAAATCTCCGTGGTTGTGTCATTGAAATTGTTGGGTATCATTACCATTGGGAAATATATTCTTGAACATCAGTGTCTCTTGGGGTGGAATTCATAGGTATTGCGTTGCGAAAGCGCATCTATATAATACTACTTTCTGGCGAAGGTCCTCTCACGGTCCGGGGGTCACCGAGACCAGGTAGTCACCGAGGGGACCACGTAACAGAATTGGGGGCTCGTCCAAATTACGATTTGCGGATTCGCAATTGGGTCTACGTCCGGGATCTAAAATTGTATAAAATAATAAAATAATATTTTTATTAATTAAAAGTTATTAATTAAGTATTAATTGGTAATTTTGGGGGAAATTGGGGTTAGGTCTTGGGGGAAGGTTAACAGGTGTTAACGATAGTCACCATGGCGTTTGTGGCACAGAACTTTGCGGTAACACCGAGTGAGGCACAGTTCCGAGCGTTACTAAAGTCGGACCTCTTGAAATTGGCCAAACATTTTAACTTGGAGGTCCGAACTAATTTGAGGAAGGCAGAGTTGCAGACCACGGTGATACAGTCTATGGTGGGATTAGGAACATGGGACGAGTTAGCCTGGGAGTGGCTACCTGAGGAACCAGAAGACGTGGAGCTCCGGAAACTGGAGTTGCAATTACGGAGCCAGGAACGGATCAAAGAAGAAGAAAGGAAAGCAGAAAAGGAAAGAGCAGAAGAAGAAAGGAAAGCAGAAAAGGAAAGAGCAGAAGAAGAAAGGAAAGCAGAAAAGGAAAGAGCAGAAGAAGAAAGGAAAGCAGAAAAGGAAAGAGCAGAAGAAGAAAGGAAAGCAGAAAAGGAAAGAGCAGAAGAAGAAAGGAAAGCAGAAAAGGAAAAAGCAGAGGAAAGGAGAATGGAACGAGAACTCCAGGAAAGGTTAAAAGAAGAAGAAAGGAAAGCAGAAAAGGAAAGAGCAGAAGAAGAAAGGAAAGCAGAAGAGAGGAGAGAAGAGAAACAAGCAGAGGAAAGGAGAGTGGAACGAGAACTCCAGGAAAGGTTAGCAGAAGAAGAAAGGAAAGCAGAAGAGAGGAGAGAAGAGAAACAAGCAGAGGAAAGGAGAGTGGAACGAGAACTCCAGGAAAGGTTAGAAGGGAGAAAAGCAGAGGAGAGAAAAGCGGAAAGGGAATTAAAGGAACGTGACATGGAGCTTCAGCAAGAAATCAAATTCAAGGAGCTGGAGTTAATGAGAGAACGGGGAGAGGCACCACCCTTGCTGACGGGGTCGACACCTAACCAGAGAACCTGGGATGTGGGCAGACATGTGAGGCTGGTTCCACCGTTCAGTGAAAAGGAAGTCGCGAAATTTTTTCCACACTTTGAGAAAGTGGCTCGACAATTAAATTGGCCGGAGGAGGCCTGGACCATACTCGTGCAAAGTGTGCTGGTGGGGAAAGCTCAGGAAATTTATTCGGCGCTACCGATGGACCAATGTGCAGATTATGAGGTACTGAAGAAGCACATCCTCAAAGCCTATGAGTTGGTTCCGGAAGCTTACAGGCAAAAATTTAGGAATGCCAGGAAGAGGGAGAGTGAGACCCATGTGGAGTTTGCCAGAATGAAAGAAAACATGTTTGATCGGTGGTGTGAGTCAAAAGGAGTCGGGAAAGACTTCGAAACATTGCGGGACTTGATCCTGGTGGAGGAATTCCAGCAGTGTGTCCACGAGGACATCAAAGTGTACCTGCAGGAAAAGAAAGTACCAAAGTTGTGGGACGCAGCCACCATGGCAGATGATTATGCCTTAACCCACCGAATAGGGGTCCATGAACCTACCTCCTCGCCTAGATCTCCGCAGGGGAGGTGGGGAACAGCAGGTGCGGAGAACGACAATACATGGCGGCGGCCTCGAGAGGATGAGGGGGACAACGCGGATACCCCACCTGTTCGAAGTCAGAGGGCTGTGGGCCCAAGACCAACTTATTTTTCAGGGGGCCCGAGGCAGACCACGAGTTTTTCCTCCGGGCCTACTTGCGCGTTTTGCAAGAAACCTGGACACTTGATGTCCAGTTGTTACCTCATGAAAAGGGACAACCCAGAGCGGAGTCCGACTATTACCACTCCGAATGCGATGGCTAGCGTAAGAAATCGCCATCAAAAGGGTTACCAACCATTTATTTCAGAGGGGTTTGTGTCACGGGATGGAGCCTCGACTAACCGGAAACCGGTTAGGATATTGAGGGACACAGGGGCACATCAATCTTTAATGCTTGAAGGCATTTTGCCATGGTCCGAGGAGACGGCAACGGGGGATAGTGTTCGTTTACAGGGGATTGGGGGCGGTGTTAGTGCTCCCCTTCATGTCATCCATTTGGAGTCCGATTTGGTGTCAGGACCGGTCACCGTCGGTTAACAAGCCACGCTTCCTGTAGAGGGTGTATCTGTGGTTATCGGGAATGATTTGGCCGGGGGTCAAGTTTATGGTAACCTGAGGGTTGGTCAAGAGCCCAGCAGGGAAAATAACACCACACCAGCTCGGGATGGCGACAAAAGTGCCAAGTTATTTGTAGGGGGACTGAACTTCAAAACAGAGGAAAAAGTTCTGACCTCTGTCTTCAACAGATATGGGCCGCTGGTGGACGTGCGGTTGGTAAGAGACTGGGAAACGCAACAGTCCAGAGGGTTCGGCTTTGTCACGTTTGCCAGCACCAAAGACGCCAGAGAGGCAGAGAAGAATTGGAATGGCAAGGATTTGGAGGGTCGGACCATAACAGTAGGGAAGGCATTTCGTAGGCGTCGAGAGGTCTACAGGAGAGGACAACTGGGCGGTAGTTTTGGTGGTGGCCGCAATCAATATTATTATGGAGGCTCCCTGAGTTACGGCAGCTCCCGAAGGAAGGATTGGCAAAGTAGTGGCCGAGAAGGAGACCGCTATTCGTGGGACTACAGGGACAAGGGGTCCCACCATAATTATTAGGGAAGTTCTGAGAAGTTGAAGCACTGAATGCGGCGGAGCCGCTGAGCCAAGATTCCTACACGGATTAACCGTGAACGCCGTTCCTAAAGGCGTCCATATAGGGAACTTTCATGCACGGACTAACCGTGAACTCCACGTTCCTCAAGGCGCCCATGTAGAGAACTTTCCTGCACGGACTAACCGTGAACTTCACGTTCCTAAAGGCATCCATGTAGTGAATACTCGGCTTGGCCTCCCGGAAAAAGTGCTATCGAGTTGCGTAACTTTGGATCTTTGATCAACCCCTTAACCTTCATTCACAAGAAGCTGATGGTCAAAGTCAGAGGGTCATGAGAGGGAGTTTGATTTGGCAGGGACAATGTCGTTGCTGGTGTTTAGTCCAGAGGGAGTAATCTGGGGGTTTTGGGAGAGTTTGTTGCTTTATTTTTGAGTTGGGATAATTGTTGCCCAGGGGAACTGAGGATTTGGGGGTTGAGTTATCTGGTTTATTTATCCAAGTTGGCCGGCAACGAAAGTTTTCGCTGGGGTCAAACTTTCTTTCTTGAAGGGGGGGAGTGTTACATATCTATGTGAATTAATATTCAGATCTTTGCTTATCCGTGTGTAGTATATTAAGGGTTGTTGTGATTGGAGGGTCAGGAGCCCTTCTGAACCAGTGGCCGGAAACGGAAGTGACCGGAAACGGAAGAGGAAACGACACGAGGAAAAAAGGACGAGTATTCTTCTTGTTCTTCCTCGCCCCGCTCGAACCAAAGGTGGCATCGACCTTGCGCTGCGTGACAAAGCGGCGTTCCGAAGCCCGTCTGGCGAGAGGAGGTACCGGGACGTGTACCGACCCGGTGGAGACGTCAAGTTGACGTGGAGCCGTGCATCGACCCCGCGTCTGGTACCGTTCGCAGCCCCGTCTAAAAAGGCGCGTCCGAGTCGCAGGTTGGGGCCTAGCACGCCTGGCCAGTGGCGTGGGGCTTTTGGCTTGCTTTACCGCACCCGCTTCGCGTAGCCCCGAGAGGCTGCAGCCGCGGGGCCTGGTACGATACCTGCCCGGTGGAGACGTCCACCCGGGGTTCGTTCAACCGCCCGAGTGCGGCGACGCCGACTACCATCTTGGTCAGGAGGGGCCCAGAGACATTGTGCGGGACCGAGACCAAAAGGGTGTCGTGAGTACTCACCGGGACACACGTATATAAGATGGCCATCTTATTCATAGGGAATTGATTGTCCTTGAAAGATTGTTGATGGTGGTGTATTGTTGATTGCTCGGGGAAAATCTCCGTGGTTGTGTCATTGAAATTGTTGGGTATCATTACCATTGGGAAATATATTCTTGAACATCAGTGTCTCTTGGGGTGGAATTCATAGGTATTGCGTTGCGAAAGCGCATCTATATAATACTACTTTCTGGCGAAGGTCCTCTCACGGTCCGGGGGTCACCGAGACCAGGTAGTCACCGAGGGGACCACGTAACACATGTCTTTCAATCCTGTCAAATCTCACACTCTTACAATGTCTGTCCAAAAGGACCGACTGGACAACCCTCCCATCTACTTTCTCAACAATCTTCTCCAAGAAGTTCTGTCGCTCAAGCTTTTGGGTCTCACTATCTGCCATGATCTTTCTTGGGAAAACCACATTTCCAAGCTGGCCTCCAAAGCCAGTCGCCGACTGGGCATCCTCCGTCGTGCGAAGTCCTTCCTTGGCACACCTGAGCTCCTCACCACATACAAGGCTTTCATCCGCAGCTCAATGGAATACTGTTCCCACCTCTGGGCTGGTGCTCCTGCCTCACACCTTGCTCGGCTTCACGCTGTTGAGGCCAAAGCTTTCAGAATCATTGTAGTAAGGGCATTTTATGAGATATTTCACAAATCTGTTAACTAAATTGTTACCAAAAAATTTCTTCACCAATATGTTTGTAAAGGTGTGTAATAACATGTGTTAAAATGTTGAAGTTCAACTCCCGTGGGAAACCCAGAAAAAAAGCTGTTGAATTCGGGTACCGAAAAATTATTTTCAAGAATTTTTATTTTTTTTAATCGGCCCTTAAGTAACTTATGAGGGGTCAAATAAGGGTTTTTCATGATTCTGAGTTGATTGCTAACATTTATATTTTCACTTTTACATTTACACACAAAGTAGCTTTTATTTCACATACATATATAATACTCAAGAGTTATTTCTCATTCACAATGTCAGAAGTTTCAACAGTCATTGTCTATGTCTTCTTCAGACTCAACAACATCATGACTGCAGTTTCTGTCATGGTGTCATGATAGATGGCTGCATCGATGAGGAGGTGAACACGGATTGCCTTGTCAAAACATCCTCCATCCATGATGTGGTTGGCTGTCGTACTTCCAGGATAGATCAACTGGATCACATCTAGTAGTCCAGAATCTTCCATGATGTTACCCATTGATCCAAGATAAGACTTCAGCAGGTGAAAACCACCCAACCTTGGAATGACGGGTAGATTTGCCTGCTTTATTATATTCACAGCCTTCAGCCAAATCGGAAGATCAAAGGTCACTATAGCGACCCCAGCGCGCCGTATGCACTCTTTCAGAGTGGTGAAGATGGTGTTGAGGTCATTAGGGTCTCCTTCAATAACTGGGAGGAACTCGATCTGTGTGCTCTGCTTTGCATCATTAGCATGGATTCTCTTCATCCAGCCATTCCAGTTGGAGTGTGGGAACTCAGGATCGTTGGCTTTGATCACCCACCCCGCTGCCCAGAGTGTGTCACCTGGAGTGAGGAGTGGCTGATCATGAGCCAGGGAGGAGGAAGGCTCAGCGAGGGGGAGAAACATGATCGCGTTCGTTCCTAGCTGTTTCCTGTTCGTAAATGGAATAATCTTTACTTCAGTTCCTCTCAGGATCTTAGCTTTGTCGAGTGCCTTCAACTTCACCCGGGGGAAAGCTGCTGTTGTCTGTGGATCTGGCAAAGGTGGTGCCGGAGAGGTGAATTCGATCCAACCCATTGAGTGAAAGGGAGTGTTTCCGTGAATAGAGACAATGTTTAAATCTATATTGTCTCCAACAAACTGAGTGACTGCATTGTTTGTTTCCCCAACCTCCATAAAGACCACCTGATCATAACTAGACAATTCACTTTCACTGGCTGGCACTTTGGCTGTCCTCACTGATTGATCCTCAAGCGCAGCATCAACCGCAACCTCATCATTGATCTGTTCATCGGTTTCCTCCACAATGGTGTCAAGAGTGCCAGAAGTATCTGGAACATCATCTCCACTCCTACTATTAAGGAAGCAGTATTTGTAGTTTTGTGTCTCCGTGTAAGACTCAGTGTATCCCAGCCGGTGGAACTTGTTGAGCATCCATTTTGACCCAAATCTATGATCAAGTTGTATGGCAAGCCCCATTTGGTGTGGCAATACTCCAGACCGAGGTCGACAGGCCTTAATAAAATTCTGCCCCCAAACGGCAACTCTTTCGTCTGTCTTGACAATCGGTCTCAAGAACATCTGAAGGCTTGCAGGAACAAGTGTCAGCTGACTATCGATGTCAGTCATACTGTGTGTGGTGGGGTATGACTTTGGAGCGAAATCAATCAAGGCAATATCATTGGATATGAACTTGAGTGCCGTCTTTATGATCTGAGTCTTCTCATCTCCATGATCAAGATTAGCATGATGCACTCGCAGAATATTGTCGGTGCCATCTTTGAGACAGAGTACATCTGCCCTTCTTTCCTGTGTTGTGAAATACAAGGTGTCTTCGTATTTCTCTAGAAGTTTTATCTTTAGCCAATGCTTTGAATAAGAAAGGCTCTTCTCTGGTGACTGATCAAACTCCTGCAGCTTTTCATGGACTTGGTCCATGTTCATTACCCCATGCTCTAATTCTGAGTCTAACCATTCACAGAATTCAATAAAAACTGCCTCTCGCTCCTCATCAATACTCCTCTGTCCTCTCTTCCTTTTTCCTTCCTCATCAGTCTTGGACAAACTGTCACCTCTCGCAAACATAAGTTTGCATCGCAAATGGTACAGTGTTTCTTCTGCTACCAAGTCGTTGATCCCTTCCAGGCGTCCAGTGACTTCAGTGCCCCAGTCATCCCCGCGACTCCGTGCTGTCTTCAGCAAGCTTGCCTTCAGTGTATCTGCAGTCAAATTATCTGGCACTCTGTATTTCTTTCTAGCTTGTGCTGGATTATTTTTGTAGAGCTGGGCTGGTTGGTTGCAAAGAATGCATACATCCTTATACAGGAGGTCAACTGACTGTGATCTTCTAGAACTGCAGCCAGTTGATGAACTGAACTCACAAGTAGTGCGTCTTCTCTTCAACTTTGATGACTCTTTCTCTGCCTTTGATGCTTGAGCTGACTTATTGGTGGTTGCAACAAAGTTGTTGTACAGATCATTTTTACACTTCTGGTGGTACCTCAGTTTTCCTTCCTTTTGAGCCTCCTTCATACGTCCCACAACAGTAACATTTTCGACAGTTTCTGCTTGTTTCAATAAAGTTGAGTATCCCTTTGGAGTTGCCTGTATGAGCCTTTCAGCTGGTGTATCCGAGCGTGCACAGATGAAGCAATTGAGCACTCCTGAACGTCTTCATCCATATTGCTAGACTCCATGTCCTGCAAAGTAGAAAATGAGATATATTTAGAAATTATTTTTCCACAAAGGAGTGTCTGTGGTGAAATATAAATGGTAACAATCAACTCAGAATCATGAAAAACCCTTATTTGACCCCTCATAAGTTACTTAAGGGCCGATTAAAAAAAAAAAAAATTCTCGAAAATAATTTTTCGGTACCCGAATTCAACAGCTTTTTTTCTGGGTTTCCCACGGGAGTTGAACTTCAACATTTTAACACATGTTATTACACACCTTTACAAACATATTGGTGAAGAAATTTTTTGGTAACAATTTAGTTAACAGATTTTCATATGTTTCCCTTACTATTGGAATCTCCTGCGATGTAGTCAACTCCGAGGGCCTTTCACTCACTCACCGCAGGCAGGTTGGTGGTCTTTCTGTCTTCTACCGACTCCTCTCTGGCCTTGCTCCCCCAGCTCTCTCTGTGCTCTGTCCCCCCAATATTCCTTCAGGTCGCACAAGATCTGCCTGCAACCCTCTTATGGTTAAACTGCCAAAGTCTAGGCTCTCTGCTCACCTTCACTCTTTCATTCCCCTTTTCTCCCGCCTCTGGAACAAACTCCCCCACTCCCTTCAATCCCACTCCTCCCTCCAGGTCTTTAAAAGAGCTGTTCACCACCATCTCTTATCTTCCCCCATCGAAAACCTTGATCTTTTATACCACCGGTAATTCACCCCAGAATCCTTGCAGTGTTCATATGTTTTATTCCTCTCCCACCTCCCCCCAAGTCCTCCCGATGTGCCTGCTCTCAAATGTTGTGTTTGTGTCCCTCCCCCTCTCTCCCCATCTTGTCTGCCGCTCCCCTTGTTTTTTGTGTTTTGTGTGTCGGTTTGTCTTTTTGTGTGATTATGTTAGCTCTTTCACGAGCCTCGATGTTGTATCCCCAAAAAAAAAAAAAAAAATGTCAAAGGTCAATTCAAGGTCAAACTTGTCAAATTAATTTTCAACTGAAAAATCGTCAATTTTCATCTGATTAACCAGAAAATTAAAGAATAATTGCATCGTATCCCAATGAATTGGGAAACCAACTATCATACTGAAAAAGGTCAGAGGTCAACTTGAGGTCAAACTTCAAAAATCATCTATTTTACTCTGATTAAACAGAAAATTAAAGAGCAATTGCATAATGTCCCAATTAATTGGAAACCAACCATTTTAAGGATAAAAGGTCAAAGGTCAACTTAAGTTCAAACTTCCAAAATCATAAATTTTCATCTGAGTAACTTGAAAATTAAAGAGTCTGCAGATCTTAATGAATTGGGAAAACAACTATAAGGTCAAAAGGTCAGAGGTCAATTCAAGATCAAACTTCAAAAATCATCTATTGTACTCTGATTAAACAGAAAATTAAGGAGCAATTGCAGAATGTCTCAATTAATTGGAAACCAACCATTTTAAGATTAAAAGGTCAAAGGTCAACTCAAGGTCAAGTTTCTAAAATCATCAATTTTCATCTGATTAAACAGAAAATTAAAGAACAATTGCATAGTATCTCAATGAATTGGGAAACCAACCATTTTAAGGATAAGAGGTCAACTCAAGGTCAAGTTTCTAAAATCATCAATTTTCATCTGATTAACTTGAAAATTAATTATCAATTCCATAATCTCTTACATAAATGGGAAAACAACTAATATAATGTCAAAATATCAAAGGTCAACTCCAGGTCAAACTTGTCAAATTAATTTTCAAATGAAAAATAGTAAATTGTCATCTGATAACAAGAAAATTAAAGAATAATTGCATAGTATCTCAATGAATTGTGAAACCAACCATTTTAAGGATAAGAGGTCAACTCAAGATCAAGTTTCTAAAATCATCAATTTTCATCTGATTAACTTGAAAATTAATTATCAATTCCATAATCTCTCACATAAATGGGAAAACAACTGATATAATGTCAAAATATCAAAGGTCAACTCAAGGTCAAACCTGTCAAATTAATTTTCAACTGAAAAATAGTCAATTTTCATCTGATTAACCAGAAAATTAAAGATTAATTGCATTGTATCTCAATGAATTGGGAAAACAACTATAATACGGAAAAAGGTCAGAGGTCAACTCGAGGTCAACCTTCAAAAATCATATATTGTACTCTGATTAAACAGAAAATTAAAGAGCAATTGCATGTCTCAATGAATTGGAAACCAACCATTTTAAGGATAAAAGGTCAAAGGTCAACTCAAGGTCAAGTTTCCAAAATCATCAATTTTCATCTGATTAACTTGAAAATTAATAATCAATTCCATAGTCTGTCTCATAAATGGGAAAACAACTAATATAATGTCAAAATGTCAAAGGTCAACTCAAGGTCAAACTTGTCAAATTAATTTTCAACTGAAAAATAGTCAATTTTCATCTGATTAACAAGAAAATTAAAGAATAATTGCATAGTATCTCAATGAATTGGGAAACCAACTATAAAACGATAAAAGGTCAGAGGTCAACTTGAGGTCAAACTTCCAAAATCATCAATTTTACTCTGATTAATCAGAAAACTAAAGAGCAATTGCAGAATGTCTCAATTAATTGGAAACCAACCATTTTAAGATTTAAAGGTCAAAGGTCAACTCAAGGTCAAGTTTCTAAAATCATCAATTTTCATCTGATTAAACAGAAAATTAAAGAGCAATTGCATGGTATCTCAATGAATTGGGAAACCAACCATTTTAAGGATAAAAGGTCAACTCAAGGTCAAACTTCCAAAATCTAAATTTTCATCTGAGTAACTTGAAAATTAAAGAGTATATAGAATCTTAATGAATTGGGAAACGAACTATAAGGT
This sequence comes from Myxine glutinosa, assembly GCF_964187855.1. Classification (NCBI taxonomy): domain Eukaryota; kingdom Metazoa; phylum Chordata; class Myxini; order Myxiniformes; family Myxinidae; genus Myxine; species Myxine glutinosa. The sequence goes on from NC_136263.1 coordinate 129,530,040, forward strand.
CAAAAGGTCAGAGGTCAAGTCAAGATCAAACTTCAAAAATCATCAATTTTACTCTGATTACACAGAAAATTAAAGAGCAAATGTATAGTGTGTCACATAATTGGAAACCAACCATTTTAAGGATAAAAGGTCAAAGGTCAACTCAAGGTCAAGTTTTTAAAATCATCAATTTTAACTCTGATTAAACAGAAAATTGAAAAGCAAATGTATAGTGTCTCACATAATTGGAAACCAACCATTTTAAGGATAAAAAGTCAAAGGTCAACTCAAGGTCAAGTTTCTAAAATCATAAATTTTCATCTGATTAACTTGAAAATTAATAATCAATTCCATAATCTCCAACATAAATGGGAAAACAACTAATATAATGTCAAAATGTCAAAGGTCAACTCAAGGTCAAACTTGTCAAATTAATTTTCAACTGAAAAAGTCAATTTTCATCTGATTAACTAGAAAATTAAAGAATAATTGCATAGTATCTCAATGAATTGGGAAACCAACTATAATACGGTAAAAGGTCAGAGGTCAACTTGAGGTCAAACAGCCAAAATCATCAATTTTACTCTGATTAATCAGAAAATTGAAGAGCAACTGCAGAATGTCTCAATTAATTGGAAACCAACCATTTTAACATTAAAAGGTCAAAGGTCAACTCAAGGTCAAGTTTCTAAAATCATCAATTTTCATCTGATTAAACAGAAAATTAAAGAGCAATTGCATGGTATCTCAATGAATTGGGAAACCAACAATATTAAGGATAAAAGGTCAACTCAAGGTCAAACTTCCAAAATCTAAATTTTCATCTGAGTAACTTGAAAATTAAAGAGTATATAGAATCTTAATGAATTGGGAAACGAACTATAAGGTCAAAAGGTCAGAGGTCAAGTCAAGATCAAACTTCAAAAATCATCAATTTTACTCTGATTACACAGAAAATTTAAGAGCAAATGTGTAGTGTCTCACATAATTGGAAACCAACCATTTTAAGGATAAAAGGTCAAAGGTCAACTCAAGGTCAAGTTTTTAAAATCATCAATTTTACTCTGATTAAACAGAAAATTGAAAAGCAAATGTATAGTGTCTCACATAATTGGAAACCAACCATTTTAATGATAAAAAGTCAAAGGTCAACTCAAGGTCAAGTTTCTAAAATCATAAATTTTCATCTGATTAACTTGAAAATTAATAATCAATTCCATAATCTCCAACAAAAATGGGAAAACAACTAATATAATGTCAAAATGTCCAAGGTCAACTCAAGGTCAAACTTCAAAATATAACAATTTTCTTCTGATTAAACAGAAAATTAAAGAGCAATTGCATAGTATCTCAATTAATTGGGAAACCAACCATTTTAAGGTTAAAAGGTCTGAGGTCAACTCAAGCTCAAGTTTCCAAAATCATCAATTTTCATCTGATCAACTTGAAAATTAATTATCAATTCCATAGTCTATCACATAAATTGGAAAACAACTAATATAATGTCAAAATGTCAAAGGTCAACTCAAGGTCAAACTTGTCAAATAAATTTTCAACTGAAAAATAGTCAATTTTCATCTGATTAACCAGAACATTAAAGAATATTTGCATCATATCTTAATGAATTGGGAGACCAACTATTATATGGTGAAAAGGTCAGAGGTCAACCTCTGATTTTACTCTGACTCAACAATTTTACTCTGATTAAACAGAAAATTAAAGAGCAATTGCATAATGTCACAATTAATTGGAAACCAAACATTTTAAGGTTAAAAAGGTCCAAGGTCAACTCAAGGTCAAACTTCAAAATATAACAATTTTCTTCTGATTAAACAGAAAATTAAAGAGCAATTGCATAGTATCTCAATGAATTGGGAAACCAACCATTTTAAGGTTAAAAGGTCAAAGGTCAACTCAAGCTCAAGTTTCCAAAATCATCAATTTTCATCTGATTCACTTGAAAATTAATAATCAATTCCATAGTCTGTCACATAAATGGGAAAACAACTAATATAATGTCAAAATGTCAAAGGTCAACTCAAGGTCAAACTTGTCAAATTAATTTTCAACTGAAAAATAGTCAATTTTCATCTGATTAACTAGAAAATTAAAGAATAATTACAGGGTATCTCAATGAATTGGGAAACCAACTATAATATGGTAAAAGGTCAGAGGTCAACTTGAGGTCAAACTTCCAAAATCATCAATTTTACTCTGATTAATCAGAAAATTAAAGAGCAATTGCAGAATGTCTCAATTAATTGGAAACCAACCATTTTAACATTAAAAGGTCAAAGGTCAACTCAAGGTCAAGTTTCTAAAATCATCAATTTTCATCTGATTAAACAGAAAATTAAAGAGCAATTGCATGGTATCTCAATGAATTGGGAAACCAACCATTTTAAGGATAAAAGGTCAACTCAAGGTCAAGTTTCTAAAATCATCAATTTTCATCTGATTAACTTGAAAATTAATTATCAATTCCATAATCTCTAACATAAATGGGAAAACAACTGATATAATGTCAAAATATCAAAGGTCAACTCAAGGTCAAACCTGTCAAATTAATTTTCAACTGAAAAATAGTCAATTTTCATCTGATTAACCAGAAAATTAAAGATTAATTGCATTGTATCTCAATGAATTGTGAAAACAACTATAATACGGAAAAAGGTCAGAGGTCAACTCGAGGTCAAACTTCAAAAATCATCAATTTTACTCTGATTACACAGAAAATTAAAGAGCAATTGCATGGTATCTCAATGAATTGGGAAACCAACCATTTTAAGGATAAAAGGTCAACTCAAGGTCAAGTTTCCAAAATCATCAATTTTCATCTGATTAACTTGAAAATTAATAATCAATTCCATAGTCTGTCACATAAATGGGAAAACAACTAATATAATGTCAAAATGTCAAAGCTCAACTCAAGGTCAAACTTGTCAAATTAATTTTCAACTGAAAAATAGTCAATTTTCATCTGATTAACTAGAAAATAAAAGAATAATTGCATAGTATCTCAATGAATTGGGAAACCAACTATAATACGATAAAAGGTCAGAGGTCAACTTTTTTTTTTTTTTTTTTGGTATACAAGATCGAGGCTCGTGAAAGAGCGAACATTTATCACACAGAAAGACAAACCAACACATAACTGACAAACCGACACATAAAACAAATAACATCGGGAGCGGTAGACAAGATGGGGAGAGAGGGGGAAGGACACAAACACAACATTTGAGAGCAGGAACCGAGAGACATGGAGACATCGAGAGATCTGTGGGAGGGAGAGGGCTTTGGGGGGGAGGCATGGGAAAGGGGGTGGGAGAGGCATAAAACATATGGACACTGCCAGGACTACCAGGAAAGAAGTTGGAATTATAAACAAGGTGGATCTGGGGTGAATTAGTGGGGGTAGAAAAGATCAAGGTTTTGGATGGGGGAAGATAAGAGATGGTGGTGAACAGCTGTTTTAAAGACCTGGAGGGAGGAGTGGGATTGAAGGGAGTGTGGGAGTTTGTTGCAGAGGCGGGAGAAAAGAGGAATGAAGGAGTGAAGGTGAGCAGAGAGCCGAGAATTCGGCAGTTTAACCATCAGAGGCTTGCTGGCAGATCTTGTGCGACCTGTAGGAATATTTGGGGGACAGAGCACAGAGAGAACTGGGGGAGCAAGGCCGGAGAGGAGTCGGTAGAAGACAGAAAGACCACCTACCTGCCTGCGGTGAGTGAGTGAAAGGCCCTCAGAGATAGCTTCATCGCGGGAGATTCCAATGATTCTGAAAGCTTTGGTTTCAACAGCATGAAGCCAAGCTAGGTGTGAGGCAGGAGCACCAGCCCATAGGGGAGAACAGTATTCCATTGAGGTGCGGATGAAAGCCTTGTATGTGGTGAGGAGCTCAGGTGTGCCTAGGAAGGACTTCGCACGACGGAGGATGCCCAGTCGGCGACTGGCTTTGCAGGCCAGCTTGGAAATGTGGTTTTCCCAAGAAAGATCATGGCAGATAGTGAGACCCAAAAGCTTGAGCAACAGAACTTCTTGGAGAGGATTGTTGAGCAAGTAGATGGGAGGGTTGTCCAGTCGATCTTTTCGGAGAGACATAGTAAGAGTGTGAGATTTGTCAGGATTGAAAGACATGTTCCACTTGTTTGACCAGTCTGTGATTTTATCCAGGTCTTCAGAGAGTGAGGAGGCTGCAGACTGACGATCTGAGGGAAGAGGAATGGAGCGGCAGAGAGTGGAGTCATCAGCAAAGAGATAGAGAAGATTTTCCAGAGAGTCGGAGAGATCATTGATAAAGACCAGGAAAAGCACAGGGCCCAGCACACTGCCTTGGGGAACTCCAGCCTGAACAGGAAGGGGAGATGAGAGAAATCCATTCAGGGCCACACGTTGACTATGACCAGAGAGGAAGTCCACAAGCCATGCATGGAGATTTCCATGGATACCATAGGAGTAGAGTTTGGTGAGCAGAGCTGGGTGCCAGACCGTATCGAAGGCACGTGATATGTCAAGGGAGACAGCTCTGATTTCCTGTTTGGCATTGAGGACCTCCATCCATTGTTGAGACAGGAGAAGCAGCATGTCCAGAGTGGAGTGACCTGGTCTGAATCCAAATTGATGATCAGAGATCAAGCCATTGGAGAAGAGGAAAGATTTCATATCCGAAGCAATGATGGATTCCATGACTTTGCTGATAATTGGGAGCAGGCTGATTGGTCTGTAGTTAAAAGGATCTGTTTTTGCACCTTTTTTGTGTAAAGCGGTAATGTTTGCTGATTTCCAGGATGCTGGCAGATGACCTTGAGCAAAAGATAGGGTGAAAAGAACAGAGAGAGGGTGAGATAGAGCGGCAGAGCAGGATTTTAGGACCCGTGGGCTGATGCCGTCTGGTCCAGTTGCAGAATCAGAGTCGAGGTAAGACAAAAACTCCTCCACCTTGTCAGGAGAGAAGGACACAGAGTCCAGGAGCAGTTGGGTTCGACTGGGAAAGGTGGGAACAGAGAGAGATGGGTTTGGGACTAAAGATTTTGAGGCAAACACAGAGTGGAGGCATTCGGCTTTGTCACGAGCGATGTCAACTGTGTGGCCATTTGAGGTAAGGGAGGGGATGGAGGGGGAACAAACACCAGAAACGGATTTGACCAGACGCCACCAGGATTTGGAGGAAGGAGACAGGTTTGAGAGTTCGTCCTTGAGTGAGGAGAGATAGTGCTTCCTGACACTCCTGAGGGTAGACACACACTTGTTCCGAGCTTGGTGGAAGGAACTGAGATTGCCTTCAGTTGGATTAGCCTTCCAAGAGGCAAAGGCAAGTTGTTTCAGGGCAACTGCCTCACCACAAGATTCGGTGTACCATGGACGGGAGGAAGGGTAAGACAACTGAAGACGAGATGGGATAAATCTGTGCATGAGAGAGATCAGTTTGCTTTGGAAGAATTCCCAGGAAGAATTGATGTCAGAGGCAGTGGAGATGGGAGACCAATCCAGACGATTGATGGCTGCTTGAAGCCCGTCCCAGTCGGCCTGAGTGAAATGCCAGACTCTTCGACGCTGAGGAGGCTCTCTGAGAATGGCCAGAGAGATGTCCACTTTGACAAGCACATGATCAGAAGAACCGATTGGAGCAGAAGAAGAGCAGCAGACATTAGCAGGGAAGTTTGTCATAACCAAGTCTAGAAGAGAAGAAACTCCATTGGCTGAGATCCGGGTCGGGAAATTGACAGATTGTGTCAATCCCAGTGAGTCACAGAAGTCCTTTGCTGAGGTGCCATGACTGGTGAGAGAGGAACCCACACCCAACCAGGTGGCATGATGACAGTTGAAGTCACCACATATGAGGAAGAGAGAGTTGGGATGAGTGGATAGAAGTTGGTCCATGTTGTCAGAGAGTGAAATGTAAATTGAGTCATCACTGTTTGGGAGACGGTACAGAACACATATGAACAAAAGGTGGGAGCGGAGAGGAAGCCGTAGCCAGAGGTACTCCTGGGGGTGAGGAGGAGAGAGGGCAGTGCAAGGAGAGTGAGGAAGAGAGTTTTTGATAAAGATAGCCACCCCACCACCAGGACGAGGCTCAGGTCTATCATACCGGAAGAGGGAGTAACCAGGAAGAGATATTAAGGAATCAGAGACATCTTGAGGGAGGAAAGTCTCTGTTAAGCAGATCAAGTCTGGATTGTCAGAAGCAACCTGTATGGAGAGATCAGTCAGGTTTGAGCGAAGGCCCCGGATGTTTGAGGTCCATACCGTTAAAGAAGAGAGAGGGGGAGCATCGGGTACAGGACAGGGGAGGGGAGGAGTAGGGTAAGATGAAGGATGAGAGGGGGAGGTAGGGAGAGCAGTTGATAGTGTGTCAGAGATTACAGAAGAGTTCCAAGAAAGGGAAGGATGAGAAGGATGAAAGGTTTGGTGGTGAAGGGATGAGGCAGAGTGAGGGGTTGTTTGAGGGGGGGGCATGGGACAGTAGAAGGTTGGGGGGGGGGTGGAGGCATGAGATAGAAGGGAGACGAGGTGGGGAGGAGGCAACTTTGAGGAGGGGGGAGGAGGGAGAATTTGAGAGGAATGGTATGGGGGGAGATTTGAATGGGAGGAGTTGGGGGGGAGTTTTGAAGGGGAGGAGTGAGGCGGGAGTTTAGGAGGGGAGGGGCAAGGGGGGAGTTTAGGAGGGGAGGGGCAAGGGGGGAGTCTAGTAGTGGAGGGGCAAGGGGGGAGTTTAGGAGTGTAGGGGCAGGGGGGGATTTGGAGGGGAGGGGAAAGGGAGGAGTTTATGAGGGGAAGGGCAAGGGGGGAGTTCAGGAGTGGAGGGGCAAGGGGGGGATTTGGAGGGGAGGGTCAAGGGGGGACTTTAGGAGGGGAAGGGCAGGGGGGGAGTTCAGGAGTGGAGGGGCAAGGGGGGAGTTTAAGAGTGGAGGGGAAAGGGGGGAGTTTAGGAGTGTAGGTGCAAGGGGGGGGGATTTGGAGGGGAGGGGCAAGAGGGGAGTTTAGAAAGTGGATTATTAATGAAAGACGAACATTGATAACAAATTGGGTTTGTTGTGATTTTCAAGTTCGCAATCCGATTCAGAACGATGGAGGAGGGATGGAATGAATGTGAATTTAGACCATGTAGTGAGGGAGACCTATAAGATATTGAATTGCTTTTTTTGGACGTGGAATGAGTTGGAGAGGAAATTGAGAAAAGCCTTTTAAATAGGAAGAAAAACAGCGTGTTGTAATATACCACTGAATAAACCACTGAAGGGGAAAGGTTAGACATATTTAAAATAATATTTAAACAGAACCGTGAACAATCTTATATGCACAAAAAAAACCAACGGGGGGAGGGCCGAGAGGGACCACCACGAGTCACGTGAACAGGGCAAAAGGTGGATGGCAAGGAGATAATGGGGGCGGGGCGAAAAGCACCGCGATACACCTGGACAGAAAGAACAGGATGAGACAACGGCACATGTGGAGAAAGGAAAAATAAATTTTTTTTTTTTTGGGGGGGGGGTGGGGTGGGGTGGGGTGGGGATTTAAAACGTTAGACAGAGAGTGTTACGTTCGGTGTAGAAGGGAAAAACTGAGAGCCAAGCAAAACACGATGTAGGGGACTTACGTTAACAAACACCGACAGGGGTACAAGGCCGCACACGAGGCGCAGAACAGGTTTAATTAATTACGAGTTACAGGAAATTCAAACCAAAACTAACTATAAACAAACAATAAAGCATGGACGATAAAGTAACGAGTTGAAATTTGACAAACACACGAATGAAAAAATAACCACTTTGGATGCCCGGAGAGAAACCAAGCCTCCAGATCGGAAGCATTCAACAACTAGGCCGCATGGCCGCGTGCGGCACGAGATACTCGACTATTTTTTACAGGTATGAAAGATTAACCCCGATAAAACTTCCGAGGGACACTTAAAAGGTACACACACGTAAGATAAACAGTTTAGACAAGAATACAAATGTGACAATGACTTAGCTTCGAGCGTGCGTGAAGATCGTGGAACAGCTTCGAAAATCCGTGACCGCCCCGATCAAACTTGAGGTCAAACTTCCAAAATCATCAATTTTACTCTGATTAATCTGAAAATTAAAGAGCAATTGCAGAATGTCTCAATTAATTGGAAACCAACCATTTAAAAATTTAAAGGTCGAAGGTCAACTCAAGGTCAAGTTTCTAAAATCATCAATTTTCAATTGATTTAACAGAAAATTAAAGAGCAATTTAATGGTATCTCAATGAATTGGGAAACCAACCATTTTAAGGATAAAAGGTCAACTCAAGGTCAAAGTTCCAAAATCTAAATTTTCATCTAAGTAACTTGAAAATTAAAGAGCATATAGAATCTTAATGAATTGGGAAAAGAACTATAAGGTCAAAAGGTCAGAGGTCAAGTCAAGATCAAACTTCAAAAATCATCAATTTTACTCTGATTACACAGAAAATTAAAGAGCAAATGTATAGTGTGTCACATAATTGGAAACCAACCATTTTAAGGATAAAAGGTCAAAGGTCAACTCAAGGCCAAGTTTTCTAAAATCATAAATTTTCATCTGATTAACTTGAAAATTAATAATCAATTCCATAATCTCCAACATAAATGGGAAAACAACTAATATAATGTCAAAATGTCAAAGGTCAACTCAAGGTCAAACTTGTCAAATTAATTTTCAACTGTAAAATAGTCAATTTTCATCTGATTAACTAGAAAATTAAAGAATAATTGCATAGTATCTCAATGAATTGGGAAACCAACTATAATACGATAAAAGGTCAGAGGTCAACTTGAGGTCAAACTTCCAAAATCATCAATTTTACTCTGATTAATCAGAAAATTAATGAGCAATTGCAGAATGTGTCAATTAATTGGAAACCAACCATTTTAAGATTTAAAGGTCAAAGTCTTGCTGGCAAAGTCTTGCTGGCGCTGGCGAAACCAACCATTGACTTCCGTTTCCGGTCTTGCTGGTGAGGGTTCGTTTATTCGCTGCTCTGCATGCTCTCCATCGAAATCGAAGTTAAGTAATTGTTCCCATTTGTATTTTCGTTATAACTGTATTTATTTTATGGTGTATGTACGTATATTGTCCCGACGAAGATTTTCGGTGCAAATCTTTCATACCTGTATTGAAAATCGTGTTAATTCGTGTCGTCTTGAGGCCTTGTACAGTGAACACTGTACAACCTTGAGGCTTTGTTTTTCTCTCAGCGGTCCGTCGTTTGTGAAACCAATAACTTTCGTTCTCTGTTTTCGCAGTCTCTTCACCCCATAGCCTACTTCCTTATGTAAATCTCAACTCAAAAAAACAAAAAAAATAAGACATTACCTTCTCTGTGCTCATTCGTTTACTCATTCTTATTCGTTTGTTCGTTCGTTCTTCGACCACGTGTTTCTCCCCCATTTCCGCAGATAGATTGTCAAATTTCAACTCGTTATTTTATCGTCCATGCGTTATTGTTTGATTATAGTTAGTTTTGGTTTGAATTTCCTGTAACTCGTAATTAATTAATCGTGTTCTGCTCCTCGTGTGTGGCCTTGTAGTTGTACCCCCGTCGGTGTTTTGTTAACTTAAGCGTGTTTTGCTTGGCTCTTGGTTTTTTCCCTTCTACCCCGAACATAATACTCTGTCTAACGTTCTAAATCCCCACCCCCCCCCCCCCAAAAAAAAAAAAAAAAAAAAAAAAAAAAAAAAACCAAAAACATTTATTTTCCTTTCTCCACGTGTACTGTTGTCTCATCCTGTATTTTCTGTCCAGGTGTGCTGTTCGCCCCGCCCCCATTATCTCCTTGCCATCCACCGTTTGCCCTGTTCACGTGACTCATGGTGGTCCCTCTCGGCTCTCCCCCCGTTGGTATTTTGTGCATAGAAGATTGTTCACAGTTCTGTTTAAATATTATTTAAATATGTTTAACCTTTCCCCTTCTGTGTTTTATTCAGTGGTATATTACAACACGCTGTTTTTCTTCCTATTTAAAAGGCTTTTCTCAATTTCCTCTCCAACTCACTCCACTTCAAAAAAAAGAAATTCAATATCTTATACGTCTCCCTCACTACATGGTCTAAATTCACATTCATTCCATCCCTCCTCCATCGTTCTGAATCGGATTGCTAACTTGAAAATCACAACAAACCCAATTTGTTATCAATGTTCGTCTTTCATTAATCATCCACTTTCTAAACTCCCCTCTTGCCCCTCCCATCCAAATCCCCCCCCTTGCACCTACACTCCTAAACTCCCCCCTTGCCCCTCCACTCCTGAACTCCCCCCTTGCCCTTCCCCTCCTAAACTCCCCCCTTGCCCCTCCCCTCCAAATCCCCCCTTGCCCCTCCCCTCCAAATCCCCCCCCCCTTGCCCCTACACTCCTAAACTCCTCCCTTGTCCCTCCACTTCTAAACTTCCCCCTTGCCCCTTCCCTCCAAAACTCCCCCCTTGCGCCTCCCCTCCTAAACTCCCTCCTCACTCCTCCCCTTCAAAACTCCCCCCCAACCCCTCCCATTCAATTCTCCCCCCCATACCATTCCTCTCCAATTCTCCCTCCTCCCCCCTCCAAGCTGCCTCCTCCCCACTTCGTCTCCCTTCTATCTCATACCTCCACCCCCCCAAACCTTCTAATTTCCTCTGCCCCCCCTCAAACAACCCCTCACTGTGCCTCATCCCTTCACCATCAAACCTTTCATCCTCCTCATCCTTCCCCTTCTTGGAACTCTTCTGCAATATCTGACACACTATCAACTGCTCTTCCTACCTCCCCCTCTCATCCTTCATCTTACCCCACTCCTCCCCTCCCCTGTCCTGTACCTGATGCTCCCCCTCTCTCTTCATTAACGGTATGGACCTCAAACATCCGGGGCCTTCGCTCAAACCTGACTGATCTCTCCATACAGGTTGCTTCTGACAATCCAGACTTGATCTGCTTAACAGAGACTTTCCTCCCTCAAGATGTCTCTGATTCCTTAATATCTCTTCCTGGTTACTCCCTCCTCCGGTATGATAGACCTGAGCCCCGGCCTGGTGGTGGGGTGGCTATCTTTATCAAAAACTCTCTTCCTCACTCTCCTTGCACTGCCCTCCTTCCTCCTCACCCCCAGGAGTACCTCTGGCTACGGCTCCCTCTCCGCTCCCACCTTTTGTTCATATGTGTTCTGTACCGTCCCCCAAACAGTGATGACTCCATCTACATTTCACTGTCTGACAACATGGACCAACTTCTATCCACTCATCCCAACTCTCTCTTCCTCATATGTGGTGACTTCAACTGTCATCATGCCACCTGGTTGGGTGTGGGTTCCTCTCTCACCAGTCATGGCACCTCAGCAAAGGACTTCTGTGACTCACTGGGATTGACACAATCTGTCAATTTCCCGACCCGGATCTCAGCCAATGGAGTATCTTCTCTTCTAGACTTGTTTATGACAAACTTCCCTGCTAATGTCTGCTGCTCTTCTTCTGCTCCAATCGGTTCTTCTGATCATGTGCTTGTCAAAGTGGACATCTCTCTGGCCATTCTCAGAGAGCCTCCTCAGCGTCGACGAGTCTGGCATTTCACTCAGGCCGACTGGGACGGTCTTCAAGCAGCCATCAATCGTCTGGATTGGTCTCCCATCTCCACTGCCTCTGACATCAATTCTTCCTGGGAATTCTTCCAAAGCAAACTGATCTCTCTCATGCACAGATTTATCCCATCTCGCCTTCAGTTGTCTTACCCTTCCTCCCGTCCATGGTACACTGAATCTTGTGGGGAGGCAGTTGCCCTGAAACAACTTGCCTTTGCCTCTTGGAAGGCTAATCCAACTGAAGGCAATCTCAGTTCCTTCCACCAAGCTCGGAACAAGTGTGTGTCTACCCTTAGGAGTGCCAGGAAGCACGATCTCTCCTCATTCAAGAATGAACTCTCAAACCTGTCTCCTTCCTCCAAATCCTGGTGGTGTCTGGTCAAATCCGTTTCTGGTGTTTGTTCCCCCTCCATCCCCTCCCTTACCTGAAATGGCCACACAGTTGACATCGCACGTGACAAAGCCGAATGCCTCAACTCTGTGTTTGCCTCAAAATCCTTAGTCCCAAACCCATCTCTCTCTGTTCCCACCTTTCCCAGTCGAACCCAACTGCTCCTGAACTCTGTGTCCTTCTCTCCTGACAAGGTGGAGGAGTTTTTGTCAAACCTCGACTCTGATTCTGCAACTGGACCAGACGGCATCAGCCCACGGGTCCTAAAATCCTGCTCTGCCGCTCTATCTCACCCTCTCTCTGTTCTTTTCACCCTATCTTTTGCTCAAGGTCATCTGCCAGCATCCTGGAAATCAGCTAACATTACCGCTTTACACAAAAAAGGTGCAAAAACAGATCCTTGCAACTACAGACCAATCAGCCTGCTCCCAATTATCAGCAAAGTAATGGAATCCATCATTGCTTCGGATATGAAATCTTTCCTCTTCTCCAATGGCTTGATCTCTGATCATCAATTTGGTTTCAGACCAGGTCACTCTACTCTGGACATGCTGCTTCTGCTGTCTCAACAATGGATGGAGGTCCTCAATGCCAAACAGGAAATCAGAGCTGTCTTCCTTGACATATCACGTGCCTTTGATACGTTCTGGCACCCAGCTCTGCTCACCAAACTCTCCTCCTATGGTATCCATGGAAATCTCCATGCATGGCTTGCGGACTTCCTCTCTGGTCGTAGTCAACATGTGGCCCTGAATGGATTTCTCTCATCTCCCCTTCCTGTTCAGGCTGGAGTTCCCCAAGGCAGTGTGCTGGGCCCTGTGCTTTTTCTGGTCTTTATCAATGATCTCTCCGACTCTCTGGAAAATCCTCTCTATCTCTTTGCTGATGACTCCACTCTCTGCCGCTCCATTCCTCTTCCCTCAGATCGGCAGTCTGCAGCCTCCTCACTCTCTGAAGACCTGGACAAAATCACAGACTGGTCAAACAAGTGGCACATGTCTTTCAATCCTGACAAATCTCACTCTCTTACTATGTCTCTCCGAAAAGATCGACTGGACAACCCTCCCATCTACTTTCTCAACAATCCTCTCCAAGAAGTTCTGTCGCTCAAGCTTTTGGGTCTCACTATCTGCCATGATCTTTCTTGGGAAAACCACATTTCCAAGCTGGCCTCCAAAGCCAGTCGCCGACTGGGCATCCTCCGTCGTGCGAAGTCCTTCCTCGGCACACCTGAGCTCCTCACCACATACAAGGCTTTCATCCGCAGCTCAATGGAATACTATTCTCCCCTATGGGCTGGTGCTCCTGCCTCACACCTGGCCCGGCTTCACGCTGTTGAATCCAAAGCTTTCAAAATCATTGGAATCTCCCGCGATGAAGCTACCTCTGAGGGCCTTTCACTCACTCACCGCAGGCAGGTAGGTGGTCTTTCTGTCTTCTACCGACTCCTCTCCGGCCTTGCTCCCCCAGCTCTCTCTGTGCTCTGTCCCCCAAATATTCCTACAGGTCGCACAAGATCTGCCAGCAACCCTCTGATGGTTAAACTGCCGAAATCTCGGATTTCTGCTCACCTTCACTCTTTCATTCCTCTTTTCTCCCGCCTGTGGAACAAACTCCCACACTCCCTTCAATCCCACTCCTCCCTCCAGGTCTTTAAAACAGCTGTTCACCACCATCTCTTATCTCCCCCCATCCAAAACCTTGATCTTTTCTACCCCCACTAATTCACCCCAGATCCACCTTGTTTGGAATTCCAACTTCTTTCCTGGAAGTCCTGGCAGTGTCCATATGTTTATACCTCTCCCAACCCCCCCCCCCCCTTCACATGCCTCCCCCCAAAGCCCTCTCCCTCCCACAGATCTCTCGATGTCTCCATGTCTCTCGGTCCCTGCTCTCAAATGTTGTGTTTGTGTCCTTCCCCCTCTCTCCCCATCTTGTCTACCGCTCCCGATGTTATTTGTTTTATGTGTCTGTTTGTCTTTCTGTGTGATTAATGTTCGCTCTTTCACGAGCCTCGATCTTGTATACAAAAAAAAAAAAAAAAAAAAAAGGTCAACTCAAGGTCAAGTTTCTAAAATCATCAATTTTCATCTGATTAAACAGAAAATTAAAGAGCAATTGCATGGTATCTCAATGAATTGGGGAAACCAACCATTTTAAGGATAAAAGGTCAACAAGGTCAAACTTCCAAAATCTAAATTTTCATCTGAGTAACTTGAAAATTAAAGAGTATATAGAATCTTAATGAATTGGGAAACGAACTATAAGGTCAAAAGGTCAGAGGTCAAGTCAAGATCAAACTTCAAAAATCATCAATTTTACTCTGATTACACAGAAAATTAAAGAGCAAATGTATAGTGTCTCACATAATTGGAAACCAACGATTTTAAGGTTAAAACGTCAAAGGTCAACTCAAGCTCAAGTTTCCAAAATCATCAATTTTCATCTGATTCACTTGAAAATTAATAATGAATTCCATAGTCTGTCACATAAATGGGAAAACAACTAATATAATGTCAAAATGTCAAAGGTCAATTCAAGGTCAAACTTGTCAAATTAATTTTCAACTGAAAAATAGTCAATTTTCATCTGATTAACTAGAAAATTAAAGAATAATTACATAGTATCTCAATGAATTTGAAAACCAACTATAATATGGTAAAAGGTCAGAGGTCAACTTGAGGTCAAACTTCCAAAATCATCAATTTTACTCTGATTAATCAGAAAATTAAAGAGCAATTGCAGAATGTCTCAATTAATTGGAAACCAACCATTTAAAGATTTAAAGGTCAAAGGTCAACTCAAGGTCAAGTTTCTAAAATCATCAATTTTCATCTGATTAAACAGAAAATTAAAGAGCAATTGCATGGTATCTCAATTAATTGGGAAACCAACCATTTTAAGGATAAAAGGTCAACAAGGTCAAACTTCCAAACTCTAAATTTTCATCTGAGTAACTTGAAAATTAAAGAGTATATAGAATCTTAATGAATTGGGAAACGAACTATAAGGTCAAAAGGTCAGAGGTCAAGTCAAGATCAAACTTCAAAAATCATCAATTTTACTCTGATTACACAGAAAATTAAAGAGCAAATGTATAGTGTCTCACATAATTGGAAACCAACGATTTTAAGGATAAAAGGTCAAAGGTCAACTCAAGGTCAAGTTTTTAAAATCATCAATTTTACTCTGATTAAACAGAAAATTGAAAAGCAAATGTATAGTGTCTCACATAATTGGAAACCAACCATTTTAAGGATAAAAACTCAAAGGTCAACTCAAGGTCAAGTTTCTAAAATCATAAATTTTCATCTGATTAACTTGAAAATTAATAATTAATTCTATAATCTCGAACATAAATGGGAAAACAACTAATATAATGTCAAAATGTCAAAGGTCAACTCAAGGTCAAACTTGTCAAATTAATTTTCAACTGAAAAATAGTCAATTTTCATCTGATTAACCAGAAAATTAAAGAATAATTGCATCGTATCCCAATGAATTGGGAAACCAACTATCATACTGAAAAAGGTCAGAGGTCAACTTGAGGTCAAACTTCAAAAATCATCTATTTTACTCTGATTAAACAGAAAATTAAAGAGCAATTGCATAATGTCCCAATTAATTGGAAACCAACCATTTTAAGGATAAAAGGTCAAAGGTCAACTTAAGTTCAAACTTCCAAAATCATAAATTTTCATCTGAGTAACTTGAAAATTAAAGAGTCTGCAGATCTTAATGAATTGGGAAAACAACTATAAGGTCAAAAGGTCAGAGGTCAATTCAAGATCAAACTTCAAAAATCATCTATTGTACTCTGATTAAACAGAAAATTAAGGAGCAATTGCAGAATGTCTCAATTAATTGGAAACCAACCATTTTAAGATTTAAAGGTCAAAGGTCAACTCAAGGTCAAGTTTCTAAAATCATCAATTTTCATCTGATTAAACAGAAAATTAAAGAGCAATTGCATGGTATCTCAATGAATTGGGAAACCAACAATTTTAAGGATAAAAGGTCAACAAGGTCAAACTTCCAAAATCTAAATTTTCATCTGAGTAAATTGAAAATTAAAGAGTATATAGAATCTTAATGAATTGGGAAACGAACTATAAGGTCAAAAGGTCAGAGGTCAAGTCAAGATCAAACTTCAAAAATCATCAATTTTACTCTGATTACACAGAAAATTAAAGAGCAACTGTATAGTGTCTCACATAATTGGAAACCAACCATTTTAAGGATAAAAGGTCAAAGGTCAACTCAAGGTCAAGTTTTTAAAATCATCAATTTTACTCTGATTAAACAGAAAATTGAAAAGCAAATGTATAGTGTCTCACATAATTGGAAACCAACAATTTTAAGGATAAAAAGTCAAAGGTCAACTCAAGGTCAAGTTTCTAAAATCATAAATTTTCATCTGATTAACTTGAAAATTAATCATCAATTCTATAATCTCCAACATAAATGGGAAAACAACTAATATAATGTCAAAATGTCAAAGGTCAACTCAAGGTCAAACTTGTCAAATTAATTTTCAACTGAAAAATAGTCAATTTTCATCTGATTAACCAGAAAATTAAAGAATAATTGCATCGTATCCCAATGAATTGGGAAACCAACTATCATACTGAAAAAGGTCAGAGGTCAACTTGAGGTCAAACTTCAAAAATCATCTATTTTACTCTGATTAAACAGAAAATTAAAGAGCAATTGCATAATGTCCCAATTAATTGGAAACCAACCATTTTAAGGATAAAAGGTCAAAGGTCAACTTAAGTTCAAACTTCCAAAATCATAAATTTTCATCTGAGTGACTTGAAAATTAAAGAGTCAGCAGATCTTAATGAATTGGGAAACAACTATAAGGTCAAAATGTCAAAGGTCGATTCAAGTTCAAACTTGTCAAATCAATTTTCAATTGAAAAATAGTCAATTTTCATCTGATTAACTAGGAAATTAAAGAATAATTGCATAGTATCTCAATGAATTGGGAAACCATCTATAAAAAGGTAAAAAGGTCAAAGGTCAACTCAAGGTCAAACTTCCAAAATCATAAATTTTCATCTGAGTAACTTGAAAATTAAAGAGCATGTAGAATCTTAATGCATTGGGAAACCAACTACAAGGTTAAAAGGTCAAAGGTCAACTCAAGATCAAACTTCAAAAATCATCAATTTTCCTCTGATTAAACAGAAAATTATAGAGCAAATGTATAGTGTCTCACATAATTGGAAACCAACCATTTTAAGGATAAAAGGTCAAAGGTGAACTCAAGGTCAAGCCTCTAAAATCATCAATTTTCATCTGATTAACTTGAAAATTAATAATCAATTCCATAATCTCCAACATAAATGGGAAAACAACTAATATAATGTCAAAATGTCAAAGGTCAACTCAAGGTCAAACTTGTCAAATCAATTTTCAACTGAAAAAGTCAATTTTCATTTGATTAACCAGAAAATTAAAGAGCATGAGAATCTTAATGCATTGGGAAACCAACTACAAGGTTAAAAGGTCAAAGGTCAACTTAAGGTCAAGTTTCTAAAATCATCAATTTTCATCTGATTAACTTGAAAATTAATTATCAATTCCATAGTCTCTAACATAAATGGGAAAACAACTAATATAATGACAAAATGTCAAAGGTCAACTCAAGGTCAAACTTGTCAAATCAATTTTCATCTGATTAACCAGAAAATTAAAGAATAATTGTTTAGTCTCTCAATGAATTTGGAAACCATAAATAATAATGTAAAAAGGTCAAATGTCAGCTTAAGGTCAAACTTCCAAAATAATAAATTTTCATCTGAGTACCTTGAAAATTAAAGAGTATGTAGAATCTTAATGAATTGGGTAATCCAACTATAAGGTCAAAGGTCAGAGGTCAACTCAAGATCAAACTTCAAAAATCATCAATTTTACTCTAATTAAACATAAAATTAAAGAGCAATTGTATAGTGTCTCACATAATTGGAATCCAGCCATTTTAAGGATAAAAGGTCAAAGGTCAACTCAAGGTCAAGTTTCTAAAATCAGCTATTTTCATCTCATTAACTTGAAAATTAATAATCAATTCCATAATCTCCAACATCAATGGGAAAACAACGAATATAATGTCAAAATGTCAAAGGTCGACTCAAGTTCAAACTTGTCAAATCAATTGTCAATTGAAAAATAGTCAATTTTCATCTGATTAACTAGGAAATTAAAGAATAATTGCATAGTATCTCAATGAATTGGGAAACCATCGATAAAAAGGTAAAAAGGTCAAAGGTCAACTAGAGGTCAAACTTCCAAAATCATACATTTTCATCTGAGTAACTTGAAAATTAAAGAGCATGTAGAATCTTAATGCATTGGGAAACCAACTACAAGGATAAAAGATCAAAGGTCAACTCAAGATCAAACTTCAAAAATCATCAATTTTCCTCTGATTAAACAGAAAATTATAGAGCAAATGTATAGTGTCTCACATAATTGGAAACCAACCATTTAAAGGATAAAAGGTCAAAGGTGAACTCAAGGTCAAGCCTCTAAAATCATCAATTTTCATCTGATTAACTTGAAAATTAATAATCAATTCCATAATCTCCAACATAAATGGGAAAACAACTAATATAATGTCAAAATGTCAAAGGTCAACTCAAGGTCAAACTTGTCAAATCAATTTTCAACTGAAAAAGTCAATTTTCATCTGATTAACCAGAAAATTAAAGAATAATTGCATAGTATTCCAATGAATTGTGAAACCATCTACAATAAGGAAAAATGGTCAAAGGTCAACTTAAGTTCAAACTTCCAAAATCATAAAATTTCATTTGAGTAACTTAAAAATTAAAGAGTATGGAGATCTTAATGAATTGGGAAAACAACTATAAGGTCAAAAGGTCAGAGGTCAATTCAAGATCAAACTTCAAAAATTATCAATTTTACTCTGATTAAACAGAAAATTAAAGAGCAAATGTATAGTGTATCATATAATTGGAAACCAACCATTTTAAGGATAAAAGGTCAAAGGTCAACTCAAGGTCAAGTTTCCAAAATCATCAATTTTCATCTGATTAACTTGAAAATTAATAATCAATTCTATAGTCTGTCACATAAATGGGAAAACAACTAATATAATGTCAAAATGTCAAAGGTCAACTCAAGGTCAAACTTGTCAAATTAATTTTCAACTGAAAAATAGTCAATTTTCATCTGATTAACTAGAAAATTAAAGAATAATTGCATAGTATCTCAATGAATTTGGAAACCAACTATAATACGGTAAAAGGTCAGAGGTCAACTTGAGGTCAAACTTCCAAAACCATCAATTTTACTCTGATTAATCAGAAAATTAAAGAGCAATTGCAGAATGTCTCAATTAATTGGAAACCAACCATTTTAAGATTTAAAGGTCAAAGGTCAACTCAAGGTCAAGTTTCTAAAATCATCAATTTTCATCTGATTAAACAGAAAATTAAAGAGCAATTGCATGGTATCTCAATGAATTGGGAAACCAACCATTTTAAGGATAAAAGGTCAACTCAAGGTCAAATTTCCAAAATCTAAATTTTCATCTGAGTAACTTCAAAATTAAAGAGTATATAGAATCTTAATGAATTGGGAAATGAACTATGAGGTCAAAAGGTCAGAGGTCAAGTCAAGTTCAAACTTCAAAAATCATCAATTTTACTCTGATTAAACAGAAAATTATAGAGCAAATGTATAGTGTCTCACATAATTGGAAACCAACCATTTTAAGGATAAAAGGTCAAAGGTGAACTCAAGGTCAAGCCTCTAAAATCATCAATTTTCATCTGATTAACTTGAAAATTAATAATCAAATCCATAATCTCCAACATAAATGGGAAAACAACTAATATAATGTCAAAATGTCAAAGGTCAACTCAAGGTCAAACTTGTCAAATCCATTTTCAACTGAAAAATAGTCAATTTTCATCTGATTAACCAGAAAATTAAAGATTAATTGCATTGTATCTCAATGAATTGGGAAAACAACGATAATACGGAAAAAGGTCAGAGGTCAACTCGAGGTCAAACTTCAAAAATCATATATTGTACTCTGATTAAACAGAAAATTAAAGAGCAATTACATAATGTCTCAATGAATTGGAAACCAACTATTTTAAGGATAAAAGGTCAAAGGTCAACTCAAGGTCAAGTTTCTAAAATCATCAATTTTCATCTGATTAACTTGAAAATTAATTATCAATTCCATAGTCTCTAACATAAATGGGAAAACAACTAATATAATGACAAAATGTCAAAGGTCAACTCAAGGTCAAACTTGTCAAATCAATTTTCATCTGATTAACCAGAAATTTAAAGAATAATTGTTTAGTCTCTCAATTAATTTGGAAAACATAAATAATAATGTAAAAAAGTCAAATGTCAGCTTAAGGTCAAACTTCCAAAATAATAAATTTTCATCTGAGTACTTTGAAAATTAAAGAGTATGTAGAATCTTAATGAATTGGGTAATCCAACTATAAGGTCAAAAGGTCAGAGGTCAACTCAAGATCAAACTTCAAAAATCATCAATTTTACTCTAATTAAACATAAAATTAAAGAGCAATTGTATAGTGTCTCACAGAATTGGAATCCAACCATTTGAAGGATAAAAGGTCAAAGGTGAACTCAATGTCAAGCCTCTAAAATCATCAATTTTCATCTGATTAACTTGAAAATTAATAATCAAATCCATAATCTCCAACATAAATGGGAAAACAACTAATATAATGTCAAAATGTCAAAGGTCAACTCAAGGTCAAACTTGTCAAATCAATTTTCAACTGAAAAAGTCAATTTTCATCTGATTAACCAGAAAATTAAAGAATAATTGCATAGTATTCCAATGAATTGTGAAACCATCTACAATAAGGAAAAATGGTCAAAGGTCAACTTAAGTTCAAACTTCCAAAATCATAAAATTTCATTTGAGTAACTTAAAAATTAAAGAGTATGGAGATCTTAATGAATTGGGAAAACAACTATAAGGTCAAAAGGTCAGAGGTCAATTCAAGATCAAACTTCAAAAATTATCAATTTTACTCTGATTAAACAGAAAATTAAAGAGCAAATGTATAGTGTATCATATAATTGGAAACCAACCATTTTAAGGATAAAAGGTCAAAGGTCAACTCAAGGTCAAGTTTCCAAAATCATCAATTTTCATCTGATTAACTTGAAAATTAATAATCAATTCTATAGTCTGTCACATAAATGGGAAAACAACTAATATAATGTCAAAATGTCAAAGGTCAACTCAAGGTCAAACTTGTCAAATTAATTTTCAACTGAAAAATAGTCAATTTTCATCTGATTAACTAGAAAATTAAAGAATAATTGCATAGTATCTCAATGAATTTGGAAACCAACTATAATACGGTAAAAGGTCAGAGGTCAACTTGAGGTCAAACTTCCAAAACCATCAATTTTACTCTGATTAATCAGAAAATTAAAGAGCAATTGCAGAATGTCTCAATTAATTGGAAACCAACCATTTTAAGATTTAAAGGTCAAAGGTCAACTCAAGGTCAAGTTTCTAAAATCATCAATTTTCATCTGATTAAACAGAAAATTAAAGAGCAATTGCATGGTATCTCAATGAATTGGGAAACCAACCATTTTAAGGATAAAAGGTCAACTCAAGGTCAAATTTCCAAAATCTAAATTTTCATCTGAGTAACTTCAAAATTAAAGAGTATATAGAATCTTAATGAATTGGGAAATGAACTATGAGGTCAAAAGGTCAGAGGTCAAGTCAAGTTCAAACTTCAAAAATCATCAATTTTACTCTGATTAAACAGAAAATTATAGAGCAAATGTATAGTGTCTCACATAATTGGAAACCAACCATTTTAAGGATAAAAGGTCAAAGGTGAACTCAAGGTCAAGCCTCTAAAATCATCAATTTTCATCTGATTAACTTGAAAATTAATAATCAAATCCATAATCTCCAACATAAATGGGAAAACAACTAATATAATGTCAAAATGTCAAAGGTCAACTCAAGGTCAAACTTGTCAAATCCATTTTCAACTGAAAAATAGTCAATTTTCATCTGATTAACCAGAAAATTAAAGATTAATTGCATTGTATCTCAATGAATTGGGAAAACAACGATAATACGGAAAAAGGTCAGAGGTCAACTCGAGGTCAAACTTCAAAAATCATATATTGTACTCTGATTAAACAGAAAATTAAAGAGCAATTACATAATGTCTCAATGAATTGGAAACCAACTATTTTAAGGATAAAAGGTCAAAGGTCAACTCAAGGTCAAGTTTCTAAAATCATCAATTTTCATCTGATTAACTTGAAAATTAATTATCAATTCCATAGTCTCTAACATAAATGGGAAAACAACTAATATAATGACAAAATGTCAAAGGTCAACTCAAGGTCAAACTTGTCAAATCAATTTTCATCTGATTAACCAGAAATTTAAAGAATAATTGTTTAGTCTCTCAATTAATTTGGAAAACATAAATAATAATGTAAAAAAGTCAAATGTCAGCTTAAGGTCAAACTTCCAAAATAATAAATTTTCATCTGAGTACTTTGAAAATTAAAGAGTATGTAGAATCTTAATGAATTGGGTAATCCAACTATAAGGTCAAAAGGTCAGAGGTCAACTCAAGATCAAACTTCAAAAATCATCAATTTTACTCTAATTAAACATAAAATTAAAGAGCAATTGTATAGTGTCTCACATAATTGGAATCCAACCATTTGAAGGATAAAAGGTCAAAGGTGAACTCAATGTCAAGCCTCTAAAATCATCAATTTTCATCTGATTAACTTGAAAATTAATAATCAAATCCATAATCTCCAACATAAATGGGAAAACAACTAATATAATGTCAAAATGTCAAAGGTCAACTCAAGGTCAAACTTGTCAAATCAATTTTCAACTGAAAAATAGTCAATTTTCATCTCATTAACCAGAAAATTAAAGAATAATTGCATAGTATTCCAATGAATTGGGAAACCATCTACAATAAGGAAAAATGGTCAAAGGTCAACTTAAGTTCAAACTTCCAAAATCATAAAATTTCATTTGAGTAACTTAAAAATTAAAGAGTATGGAGATCTTAATGAATTGGGAAAACAACTATAAGGTCAAAAGGTCAGAGGTCAATTCAAGATCAAACTTCAAAAATTATCAATTTTACTCTGATTAAACAGAAAATTAAAGAGCAAATGTATAGTGTATCATATAATTGGAAACCAACCATTTTAAGGATAAAAGGTCAAAGGTCAACTCAAGGTCAAGTTTCCAAAATCATCAATTTTCATCTGATTAACTTGAAAATTAATAATCAATTCTATAGTCTGTCACATAAATGGGGAAACAACTAATATAATGTCAAAATGTCAAAGGTCAACTCAAGGTCAAACTTGTCAAATTAATTTTCAACTGAAAAATAGTCAATTTTCATCTGATTAACTAGAAAATTAAAGAATAATTGCATAGTATCTCAATGAA
Organism: Myxine glutinosa; assembly: GCF_964187855.1. NCBI lineage: Eukaryota > Metazoa > Chordata > Myxini > Myxiniformes > Myxinidae > Myxine > Myxine glutinosa. The sequence continues at coordinate 129,553,456 of NC_136263.1, forward strand.
TTTGGAAACCAACTATAATACGGTAAAAGGTCAGAGGTCAACTTGAGGTCAAACTTCCGAAACCATCAATTTTACTCTGATTAATCAGAAAATTAAAGAGCAATTGCAGAATGTCTCAATTAATTGGAAACCAACCATTTTAAGATTTAAAGGTCAAAGGTCAACTCAAGGTCAAGTTTCTAAAATCATCAATTTTCATCTGATTAAACAGAAAATTAAAGAGCAATTGCATGGTATCTCAATGAATTGGGAAACCAACCATTTTAAGGATAAAAGGTCAACTCAAGGTCAAATTTCCAAAATCTAAATTTTCATCTGAGTAACTTCAAAATTAAAGAGTATATAGAATCTTAATGAATTGGGAAATGAACTATGAGGTCAAAAGGTCAGAGGTCAAGTCAAGTTCAAACTTCAAAAATCATCAATTTTACTCTGATTAAACAGAAAATTATAGAGCAAATGTATAGTGGCTCACATAATTGGAAACCAACCATTTTAAGGATAAAAGGTCAAAGGTGAACTCAAGGTCAAGCCTCTAAAATCATCAATTTTCATCTGATTAACTTGAAAATTAATAATCAAATCCATAATCTCCAACATAAATGGGAAAACAACTAATATAATGTCAAAATGTCAAAGGTCAACTCAAGGTCAAACTTGTCAAATCCATTTTCAACTGAAAAATAGTCAATTTTCATCTGATTAACCAGAAAATTAAAGATTAATTGCATTGTATCTCAATGAATTGGGAAAACAACGATAATACGGAAAAAGGTCAGAGGTCAACTCGAGGTCAAACTTCAAAAATCATATATTGTACTCTGATTAAACAGAAAATTGAAGAGCAATTACATAATGTCTCAATGAATTGGAAACCAACTATTTTAAGGATAAAAGGTCAAAGGTCAACTCAAGGTCAAGTTTCTAAAATAATCAATTTTCATCTGATTAACTTGAAAATTAATTATCAATTCCATAGTCTCTAACATAAATGGGAAAACAACTAATATAATGACAAAATGTCAAAGGTCAACTCAAGGTCAAACTTGTCAAATCAATTTTCATCTGATTAACCAGAAATTTAAAGAATAATTGTTTAGTCTCTCAATTAATTTGGAAAACATAAATAATAATGTAAAAAAGTCAAATGTCAGCTTAAGGTCAAACTTCCAAAATAATAAATTTTCATCTGAGTACTTTGAAAATTAAAGAGTATGTAGAATCTTAATGAATTGGGTAATCCAACTATAAGGTCAAAAGGTCAGAGGTCAACTCAAGATCAAACTTCAAAAATCATCAATTTTACTCTAATTAAACATAAAATTAAAGAGCAATTGTATAGTGTCTCACATAATTGGAATCCAACCATTTGAAGGATAAAAGGTCAAAGGTGAACTCAATGTCAAGCCTCTAAAATCATCAATTTTCATCTGATTAACTTGAAAATTAATAATCAAATCCATAATCTCCAACATAAATGGGAAAACAACTAATATAATGTCAAAATGTCAAAGGTCAACTCAAGGTCAAACTTGTCAAATCAATTTTCAACTGAAAAATAGTCAATTTTCATCTCATTAACCAGAAAATTAAAGAATAATTGCATAGTATTCCAATGAATTGGGAAACCATCTACAATAAGGAAAAATGGTCAAAGGTCAACTTAAGTTCAAACTTCCAAAATCATAAATTTTCATTTGAGTAACTTAAAAATTAAAGAGTATGCAGATCTTAATGAATTGGGAAAACAACTATAAGGTCAAAAGGTCAGAGGTCAATTCAAGATCAAACGTCAAAAATTATCAATTTTACTCTGATTAAACAGAAAATTAAAGAGCAAATGTATAGTGTATCATATAATTGGAAACCAACCATTGTAAGGATAAAAGGTCAAAGGTCAACTCAAGGTCAAGTTTCTAAAATCATCAATTTTCATCTGATTAACTTGAAAATTAATAATCAATTCCATAGTCTGTCACATAAATGGGAAAACAACTAATATAATGTCAAAATGTCTAAGGTCAACTCAAGGTCAAACTTGTCAAATCAATTTTCAACTGAAAAATAGTCAATTTTCATCTGATTAACCAGAAAATTAAAGAATATTTGCATCGTATCTTAATGAATTGGGAAACCAACTATTATATGGTCCTTCGTTCAAACTTAACTGATCTCTCCATACAGGTTGCTTCTGTCAAACCAGACGTGATCTGCTTAACAGAAACTTTCCTCCTTTATGATGTCTCTGATTCCATAGTATCTCTCCCGGGCTACTCCCTCCTCCGGTATGATAGACCTGAGCCTCGTCCTGGAGGCGGGGTTGCTATCTTTATCAAAAACTCTCTTCCTCACTCGCCCTGCACTGCACTCTCTCCACCTCACCCCCAGGAATACCTCTGGCTACGGCTTCCCCTTCGCTCCCACCTCTTGTTCATATGTGTGTTGTACCGTCCACCAAACAGTGATGACTCCATCTACATCTCGCTGTCTGATGATATGGACCAACTTCTATCTACTCATCCCAACTCTCTCTTCCTCATATGTGGTGATTTCAACTGTCATCATGCCAGTTGGCTGGGTGTGGGTACCTCTCTCACCAGCCATGGCTCCTCAGCAAAGGACTTCTGCGACTCACTGGGACTGACACAATCTGTCAATTTCCCGACCCGGATCTCAGTCAACGGAACATCTTCTCTTCTGGACTTGGTTATGACTAACTTCCCTGAAAATGTCTGCTGCTCTTCTTCTGCTCCGATCGGATCATCTGATCATGTCCTTGTTAAAGTGGACATCTCTCTGACCATCCTCAGGGAGCCTGCTCAGCGTCGACGAGTCTGGCATTTCACTCAGGCCAACTGGCACGGTCTTCAAGCAGCCATCAATCATCTGGACTGGTCTCCCATCTCTACCACCTCTGACATCAACTCATCCTGGGAATTCTTCCAAAGTAAATTGCTCTCTCTCATGCACAGATTTATCCCATCTCGTCTTCAGTTGTCATACCCTTCCTCCCGTCCATGGTACACGGAATCTTGTGGTGAGGCTGTTGCCCAGAAACAACTTGCCTTCGTCTCCTGGAAAGCAAATCCAACGGAAGGAAATCTCATTTCCTTTCACAAAGCCCGAAACAAGTGTGTGTCCACCCTCAGGAGAGCCAGGAAACAATATCTCTCCGTTCTCAAGACCGAACTCTCTTATCTGTCTCCCTCTTCCAAATCCTGGTGGCGTCTGGTCAAATCCGTTTCTGGTGTTTGTTCCCCCTCCATCCCCTCCCTTACCTCAAACGGCTCCACAGCTGACTCCGCACGTGAAAAAGCTGAATGCCTCAACTCTGTGTTTGCCTCTAAATCTTGTGTCCCAAACCCATCCCTCTCTGTACCCACCATACCCAGTCGTACCCTGCTGCTCCTGGACTCCGTGTCCTTTCCTCCTGACAAGGTGGAAAAGTTTCTGTCAACCCTCGACTCTGATTCTGCAACTGGACCCGACGGCATCAGCCCACGGGTCCTAAAATCCTGCTCTGCTGCTCTATCTCACCATCTCTCTGTTCTCTTCACCCTCTCTTTTGCTCAAGGTCAACTGCCATCTGCTTGGAAATCAGCCAACATCACCGCTTTGCACAAAAAAGGTGCAAAAACAGATCCTAGCAACTACAGACCAATCAGCCTTCTCCCAATTATCAGCAAAGTCATGGAATCCATCATTGCTTCTGATATGAAATCTTTCCTCTTCTCCAATGGCTTGATCTCTGATCATCAATTTGGTTTCAGACCAGGTCACTCTACTCTGGACATGCTGCTTCTGCTGTCTCAACAATGGATGGAGGTCCTCAATGCCAAACAGGAAATTAGAGCTGTCTCCCTCGACATATCACGTGCCTTCGACACGGTCTGGCACCCCGCTCTGCTCACCAAACTCTCCTCCTTTGGTATCCATGGAAATCTCCACGCATGGCTGGCGGACTTCCTCTCTAGTCGTCGTCAACGTGTGGCCCTGAATGGGTTTCTCTCATCTCCTCTTCCTGTTCAGGCTGGAGTTCCCCAAGGCAGTGTTCTGGGCCCCGTGCTTTTTCTGGTCTTCATCAATGATCTCTCTGACTCTCTCGAAAATCCTCTCTATCTCTTTGCTGATGACTCCACTCTCTGCCGCTCCATTCCTCTTCCCTCAGATCGGCAGTCTGCTGCCTCCTCACTCTCTGAAGACCTGGACAAAATCACAGACTGGTCAAACAAGTGGAACATGTCTTTCAATCCTGACAAATCTCACACTCTTACTATGTCTCTCCGAAAAGATCGACTGGACAACCCTCCCATCTACTTTCTCAACAATCCTCTCCAAGAAGTTCTGTCGCTCAAGATTTTGGGTCTCACTATCTGCCATGATCTTTCCTGGGAAAACCACATTTCCAAGCTGGCCTCCAAAGCCAGTCGTCGACTGGGCATCCTCCGTCGTGCGAAGTCCTTCCTCGGCACACCTGAGCTCCTCACCACATACAAGGCTTTCATCCGCAGCTCAATGGAATACTGTTCTACCCTATGGGCCGGTGCTCCTGCCTCACACCTAGCTCGGCTTCACGCTGTTGAAACCAAAGCTTTCAGAATTATTGGAATCTCCCGCGATGAAGCTATCTCTGAGGGCCTTTCACTCACTCACCGCAGGCAGGTAGGTGGTCTTTCTGTCTTCTACCGACTCCTCTCCGGCCTTGCACCCCCAGCTCTCTCTGTGCTCTGTCCCCCAAATATTCCTACAGGTCGCACAAGATCTGCCAGCAACCCTCTGATGGTTAAACTGCCGAAATCTCGGCTCTCCGCTCACCTTCACTCTTTCGTTCCTCTTTTCTCCCGCCTCTGGAACAAACTCCCTCACTCCCTTCAATCCCACTCCTCCCTCCAGGTCTTTAAAACAGCTGTTCACCACCATCTCTTATCTTCCCCCATCCAAAACCTTGATCTTTTCTACCCCCGCTAATTCACCCCAGATCCACCTTGTTTGAAATTCCAACTTCTTTCCTGGAAGTCCTGGCAGTGTCCATATGTTTTATACCTCTCCCACTGCCCCCTTCCCACGCCCCCCCCCCAAAGCCCTCGCCCTCTCTCAGATCTCTCGATGTCTCCATGTCTCTCGGTCCCTGCTCTCAAATGTTGTGTTTGTGTCCTTCCCCCTCTCTCCCCATCTTGTCTACCGCTCCCTATGTTATATGTTTTATGTGTCGGTTTGTCTTTCTGTGTGTTCATGTGATTAATGTTCGCTCTTTCACGAGCCTCGATATTGTATACAAAAAAAAAAAAAAAAAAAAAAAAAAAAGGTCAGAGGTCAACCTCTGATTTTACTCTGACTCAACAATTTTACTCTGATTAAACAGAAAATTAAAGAGCAATTGCATAATGTCACACTTAATTGGAAACCAAACATTTTAAGGTTAAAAAGGTCCAAGGTCAATTAAAGGTCAAACTTCAAAATATAACAATTTTCTTCTGATTAAACAGAAAATTAAAGAGCAATTGCATAGTATCTCATTGAATTGGGAAACCAACCATTTTAAGGTTAAAAGGTCAAAGGTCAACTCAAGCTCAAGTTTCCAAAATCATCAATTTTCATCTCATTAACTTGAAAATTAATAATCAATTCCATAATCTCCAACATAAATGGGAAAACAACTAATATAATGTCAAAATGTCAAAGGTCAACTCAATGTCAAACTTGTCAAATTAATTTTCAACTGAAAAATAGTCAATTTTCATCTGATTAACCAGAAAATTAAAGAATAATTGAATCGTATCCCAATGAATTGGGAAACCAACTATCATACAGAAAAGGTCAGAGGTCAACTTGAGGTCAAACTTCAAAAATCATTTTTTTACTCTGATTAAACAGAAAATTAAAGAGCAATTGCATAATGTCCCAATTAATTGGAAACCAACCATTTTAAGGATAAAAGGTCAAAGGTCAACTGAAGTTCAAACTTCCAAAATCATAAATTTTCATCTGAGTAACTTGAAAATTAAAGAGTATGCAGATCTTAATGAATTGGGAAACAACTATAAGGTCAAAAGGTCAGAGGTCAATTCAAGATCAAACTTCAAAAATCATCTATTGTACTCTGATTAAACAGAAAATTAAAGAGCAATTGCAGAATGTCTCAATTAATTGGAAACCAACCATTTTAAGATTAAAAGGTCAAAGGTCAACTCAAGGTCAAGTTTCTAAAATCATCAATTTTCATCTGATTAAACAGAAAATTAAAGAACAATTGCATAGTATCTCAATGAGTTGGGAAACCAACCATTTTAAGGATAAGAGGTCAACTCAAGGTCAAGTTTCTAAAATCATCAATTTTAATCTGATTAACTTGAAAATTAATTATCAATTCCATAATCTCTCACATAATTGGGAAAACAACTGATATAATGTCAAAATATCAAAGGTCAACTCAAGGTCAAACTTGTCAAATTAATTTTCAACTGAAAAATAGTCAATTTTCATCTGATTAACCAGAAAATTAAAGATTAATTGCATTGTATCTCAATGAATTGGGAAAACAACGATAATACGGAAAAAGGTCAGAGGTCAACTCGAGGTCAAACTTCAAAAATCATATATTGTACTCTGATTAAACAGAAAATTAAAGAGCAATTACATAATGTCTCAATGAATTGGAAACCAACTATTTTAAGGATAAAAGGTCAAAGGTCAACTCAAGGTCAAGTTTCTAAAATCATCAATTTTCATCTGATTAACTTGAAAATTAATTATCAATTCCATAGTCTCTAACATAAATGGGAAAACAACTAATATAATGACAAAATGTCAAAGGTCAACCCAAGGTCAAACTTGTCAAATCAATTTTCATCTGATTAACCAGAAATTTAAAGAATAATTGTTTAGTCTCTCAATGAATTTGGAAAACATAAATAATAATGTAAAAAGGTCAAATGTCAGCTTAAGGTCAAACTTCCAAAATAATAAATTTTCATCTGAGTACCTTGAAAATTAAAGAGTATGTAGAATCTTAATGAATTGGGTAATCCAACTATAAGGTCAAAAGGTCAGAGGTCAACTCAAGATCAAACTTCAAAAATCATCAATTTTACTCTAATTAAACATAAAATTAAAGAGCAATTGTATAGTGTCTCACATAATTGGAATCCAACCATTTTAAGGATAAAAGGTCAAAGGTCAACTCAAGGTCAAGTTTCTAAATTCAGCAATTTTCATCTCATTAACTTGAAAATTAATAATCAATTCCATTATCTCCAACATCAATGGGAAAACAACTAATATAATGTCAAAATGTCAAAGGTCGACTCAAGGTCAAACTTCCAAAATCATAAATTTTCATCTGAGTAACTTGAAAATTAAAGAGCATGAGAATCTTAATGCATTGGGAAACCAACTGCAAGGTTAAAAGGTCAAAGGTCAACTCAAGATCAAACTTCAAAAATCATCAATTTTCCTCTGATTAAACAGAAAATTATAGAGCAAATGTATAGTGTCTCACATAATTGGAAACCAACCATTTTAAGGATAAAAGGTCAAAGGTCAACTCAAGGTCAAGTTTCTAAAATCATCAATTTTCATCTGATTAACTTGAAAATGAATTTAAAAATTCCAGTCTCTCACAGAATTGGGTAAACAACGAATATAAGGTCAAAATGTCAAAGGTCAACTCAAGGTCAAACTTGTCAAATTAATTTTCAACTGAAAAATAGTCAATTTTCATCTGATTAACTAGAAAATTAAAGAATAATTACATAGTATCTCAATGAATTGGAAAACCAACTATAATATGGTAAAAGGTCAGAGGTCAACTTGAGGTCAAACTTCCAAAATCATCAATTTTACTCTGATTAATCAGAAAATTAAAGAGCAATTGCAGAATGTCTCAATTAATTGGAAACCAACCATTTAAAGATTTAAAGGTCAAAGGTCAACTCAAGGTCAAGTTTCTAAAATCATCAATTTTCATCTGATTAAACAGAAAATTAAAGAGCAATTGCATGGTATCTCAATGAATTGGGAAACCAACCATTTTAAGGATAAAAGGTCAACAAGGTCAAACTTCCAAACTCTAAATTTTCATCTGAGTAACTTGAAAATTAAAGAGTATATAGAATCTTAATGAATTGGGAAACGAACTATAAGGTCAAAAGGTCAGAGGTCAAGTCAAGATCAAACTTCAAAAATCATCAATTTTACTCTGATTACACAGAAAATTAAAGAGCAAATGTATAGTGTCTCACATAATTGGAAACCAACGATTTTAAGGATAAAAGGTCAAAGGTCAACTCAAGGTCAAGTTTTTAAAATCATCAATTTTACTCTGATTAAACAGAAAATTGAAAAGCAAATGTATAGTGTCTCACATAATTGGAAACCAACCATTTTAAGGATAAAAACTCAAAGGTCAACTCAAGGTCAAGTTTCTAAAATCATAAATTTTCATCTGATTAACTTGAAAATTAATAATTAATTCTATAATCTCGAACATAAATGGGAAAACAACTAATATAATGTCAAAATGTCAAAGGTCAACTCAAGGTCAAACTTGTCAAATTAATTTTCAACTGAAAAATAGTCAATTTTCATCTGATTAACCAGAAAATTAAAGAATAATTGCATCGTATCCCAATGAATTGGGAAACCAACTATCATACTGAAAAAGGTCAGAGGTCAACTTGAGGTCAAACTTCAAAAATCATCTATTTTACTCTGATTAAACAGAAAATTAAAGAGCAATTGCATAATGTCCCAATTAATTGGAAACCAACCATTTTAAGGATAAAAGGTCAAAGGTCAACTTAAGTTCAAACTTCCAAAATCATAAATTTTCATCTGAGTAACTTGAAAATTAAAGAGTCTGCAGATCTTAATGAATTGGGAAAACAACTATAAGGTCAAAAGGTCAGAGGTCAATTCAAGATCAAACTTCAAAAATCATCTATTGTACTCTGATTAAACAGAAAATTAAGGAGCAATTGCAGAATGTCTCAATTAATTGGAAACCAACCATTTTAAGATTTAAAGGTCAAAGGTCAACTCAAGGTCAAGTTTCTAAAATCATCAATTTTCATCTGATTAAACAGAAAATTAAAGAGCAATTGCATGGTATCTCAATGAATTGGGAAACCAACAATTTTAAGGATAAAAGGTCAACAAGGTCAAACTTCCAAAATCTAAATTTTCATCTGAGTAAATTGAAAATTAAAGAGTATATAGAATCTTAATGAATTGGGAAACGAACTATAAGGTCAAAAGGTCAGAGGTCAAGTCAAGATCAAACTTCAAAAATCATCAATTTTACTCTGATTACACAGAAAATTAAAGAGCAACTGTATAGTGTCTCACCTAATTGGAAACCAACCATTTTAAGGATAAAAGGTCAAAGGTCAACTCAAGGTCAAGTTTTTAAAATCATCAATTTTACTCTGATTAAACAGAAAATTGAAAAGCAAATGTATAGTGTCTCACATAATTGGAAACCAACAATTTTAAGGATAAAAAGTCAAAGGTCAACTCAAGGTCAAGTTTCTAAAATCATAAATTTTCATCTGATTAACTTGAAAATTAATCATCAATTCTATAATCTCCAACATAAATGGGAAAACAACTAATATAATGTCAAAATGTCAAAGGTCAACTCAAGGTCAAACTTGTCAAATTAATTTTCAACTGAAAAATAGTCAATTTTCATCTGATTAACTTGAAAATTAATCATCAATTCTATAATCTCCAACATAAATGGGAAAACAACTAATATAATGTCAAAATGTCAAAGGTCAACTCAATGTCAAACTTGTCAAATTAATTTTCAACTGAAAAATAGTCAATTTTCATCTGATTAACCAGAAAATTAAAGAATAATTGAATCGTATCCCAATGAATTGGGAAACCAACTATCATACAGAAAAGGTCAGAGGTCAACTTGAGGTCAAACTTCAAAAATCATTTTTTTACTCTGATTAAACAGAAAATTAAAGAGCAATTGCATAATGTCCCAATTAATTGGAAACCAACCATTTTAAGGATAAAAGGTCAAAGGTCAACTGAAGTTCAAACTTCCAAAATCATAAATTTTCATCTGAGTAACTTGAAAATTAAAGAGTATGCAGATCTTAATGAATTGGGAAACAACTATAAGGTCAAAAGGTCAGAGGTCAATTCAAGATCAAACTTCAAAAATCATCTATTGTACTCTGATTAAACAGAAAATTAAAGAGCAATTGCAGAATGTCTCAATTAATTGGAAACCAACCATTTTAAGATTAAAAGGTCAAAGGTCAACTCAAGGTCAAGTTTCTAAAATCATCAATTTTCATCTGATTAAACAGAAAATTAAAGAACAATTGCATAGTATCTCAATGAGTTGGGAAACCAACCATTTTAAGGATAAGAGGTCAACTCAAGGTCAAGTTTCTAAAATCATCAATTTTCATCTGATTAACTTGAAAATTAATTATCAATTCCATAATCTCTCACATAATTGGGAAAACAACTGATATAATGTCAAAATATCAAAGGTCAACTCAAGGTCAAACTTGTCAAATTAATTTTCAACTGAAAAATAGTCAATTTTCATCTGATTAACCAGAAAATTAAAGATTAATTGCATTGTATCTCAATGAATTGGGAAAACAACGATAATACGGAAAAAGGTCAGAGGTCAACTCGAGGTCAAACTTCAAAAATCATATATTGTACTCTGATTAAACAGAAAATTAAAGAGCAATTACATAATGTCTCAATGAATTGGAAACCAAATATTTTAAGGATAAAAGGTCAAAGGTCAACTCAAGGTCAAGTTTCTAAAATCATCAATTTTCATCTGATTAACTTGAAAATTAATTATCAATTCCATAGTCTCTAACATAAATGGGAAAACAACTAATATAATGACAAAATGTCAAAGGTCAACCCAAGGTCAAACTTGTCAAATCAATTTTCATCTGATTAACCAGAAATTTAAAGAATAATTGTTTAGTCTCTCAATGAATTTGGAAAACATAAATAATAATGTAAAAAGGTCAAATGTCAGCTTAAGGTCAAACTTCCAAAATAATAAATTTTCATCTGAGTACCTTGAAAATTAAAGAGTATGTAGAATCTTAATGAATTGGGTAATCCAACTATAAGGTCAAAAGGTCAGAGGTCAACTCAAGATCAAACTTCAAAAATCATCAATTTTACTCTAATTAAACATAAAATTAAAGAGCAATTGTATAGTGTCTCACATAATTGGAATCCAACCATTTTAAGGATAAAAGGTCAAAGGTCAACTCAAGGTCAAGTTTCTAAAATCAGCAATTTTCATCTCATTAACTTGAAAATTAATAATCAATTCCATTATCTCCAACATCAATGGGAAAACAACTAATATAATGTCAAAATGTCAAAGGTCGACTCAAGGTCAAACTTCCAAAATCATAAATTTTCATCTGAGTAACTTGAAAATTAAAGAGCATGAGAATCTTAATGCATTGGGAAACCAACTGCAAGGTTAAAAGGTCAAAGGTCAACTCAAGATCAAACTTCAAAAATCATCAATTTTCCTCTGATTAAACAGAAAATTATAGAGCAAATGTATAGTGTCTCACATAATTGGAAACCAACCATTTTAAGGATAAAAGGTCAAAGGTCAACTCAAGGTCAAGTTTCTAAAATCATCAATTTTCATCTGATTAACTTGAAAATGAATTTAAAAATTCCAGTCTCTCACAGAATTGGGTAAACAACGAATATAAGGTCAAAATGTCAAAGGTCAACTCAAGGTCAAACTTGTCAAATTAATTTTCAACTGAAAAATAGTCAATTTTCATCTGATTAACTAGAAAATTAAAGAATAATTACATAGTATCTCAATGAATTGGAAAACCAACTATAATATGGTAAAAGGTCAGAGGTCAACTTGAGGTCAAACTTCCAAAATCATCAATTTTACTCTGATTAATCAGAAAATTAAAGAGCAATTGCAGAATGTCTCAATTAATTGGAAACCAACCATTTAAAGATTTAAAGGTCAAAGGTCAACTCAAGGTCAAGTTTCTAAAATCATCAATTTTCATCTGATTAAACAGAAAATTAAAGAGCAATTGCATGGTATCTCAATGAATTGGGAAACCAACCATTTGAAGGATAAAAGGTCAAAGGTGAACTCAATGTCAAGCCTCTAAAATCATCAATTTTCATCTGATTAACTTGAAAATTAATAATCAAATCCATAATCTCCAACATAAATGGGAAAACAACTAATATAATGTCAAAATGTCAAAGGTCAACTCAAGGTCAAACTTGTCAAATCAATTTTCAACTGAAAAATAGTCAATTTTCATCTCATTAACCAGAAAATTAAAGAATAATTGCATAGTATTCCAATGAATTGGGAAACCATCTACAATAAGGAAAAATGGTCAAAGGTCAACTTAAGTTCAAACTTCCAAAATCATAAATTTTCATTTGAGTAACTTAAAAATTAAAGAGTATGCAGATCTTAATGAATTGGGAAAACAACTATAAGGTCAAAAGGTCAGAGGTCAATTCAAGATCAAACGTCAAAAATTATCAATTTTACTCTGATTAAACAGAAAATTAAAGAGCAAATGTATAGTGTATCATATAATTGGAAACCAACCATTGTAAGGATAAAAGGTCAAAGGTCAACTCAAGGTCAAGTTTCTAAAATCATCAATTTTCATCTGATTAACTTGAAAATTAATAATCAATTCCATAGTCTGTCACATAAATGGGAAAACAACTAATATAATGTCAAAATGTCTAAGGTCAACTCAAGGTCAAACTTGTCAAATCAATTTTCAACTGAAAAATAGTCAATTTTCATCTGATTAACCAGAAAATTAAAGAATATTTGCATCGTATCTTAATGAATTGGGAAACCAACTATTATATGGTCCTTCGTTCAAACTTAACTGATCTCTCCATACAGGTTGCTTCTGTCAAACCAGACGTGATCTGCTTAACAGAAACTTTCCTCCTTTATGATGTCTCTGATTCCATAGTATCTCTCCCGGGCTACTCCCTCCTCCGGTATGATAGACCTGAGCCTCGTCCTGGAGGCGGGGTTGCTATCTTTATCAAAAACTCTCTTCCTCACTCGCCCTGCACTGCACTCTCTCCACCTCACCCCCAGGAATACCTCTGGCTACGGCTTCCCCTTCGCTCCCACCTCTTGTTCATATGTGTGTTGTACCGTCCACCAAACAGTGATGACTCCATCTACATCTCGCTGTCTGATGATATGGACCAACTTCTATCTACTCATCCCAACTCTCTCTTCCTCATATGTGGTGATTTCAACTGTCATCATGCCAGTTGGCTGGGTGTGGGTACCTCTCTCACCAGCCATGGCTCCTCAGCAAAGGACTTCTGCGACTCACTGGGACTGACACAATCTGTCAATTTCCCGACCCGGATCTCAGTCAACGGAACATCTTCTCTTCTGGACTTGGTTATGACTAACTTCCCTGAAAATGTCTGCTGCTCTTCTTCTGCTCCGATCGGATCATCTGATCATGTCCTTGTTAAAGTGGACATCTCTCTGACCATCCTCAGGGAGCCTGCTCAGCGTCGACGAGTCTGGCATTTCACTCAGGCCAACTGGCACGGTCTTCAAGCAGCCATCAATCATCTGGACTGGTCTCCCATCTCTACCACCTCTGACATCAACTCATCCTGGGAATTCTTCCAAAGTAAATTGCTCTCTCTCATGCACAGATTTATCCCATCTCGTCTTCAGTTGTCATACCCTTCCTCCCGTCCATGGTACACGGAATCTTGTGGTGAGGCTGTTGCCCAGAAACAACTTGCCTTCGTCTCCTGGAAAGCAAATCCAACGGAAGGAAATCTCATTTCCTTTCACAAAGCCCGAAACAAGTGTGTGTCCACCCTCAGGAGAGCCAGGAAACAATATCTCTCCGTTCTCAAGACCGAACTCTCTTATCTGTCTCCCTCTTCCAAATCCTGGTGGCGTCTGGTCAAATCCGTTTCTGGTGTTTGTTCCCCCTCCATCCCCTCCCTTACCTCAAACGGCTCCACAGCTGACTCCGCACGTGAAAAAGCTGAATGCCTCAACTCTGTGTTTGCCTCTAAATCTTGTGTCCCAAACCCATCCCTCTCTGTACCCACCATACCCAGTCGTACCCTGCTGCTCCTGGACTCCGTGTCCTTTCCTCCTGACAAGGTGGAAAAGTTTCTGTCAACCCTCGACTCTGATTCTGCAACTGGACCCGACGGCATCAGCCCACGGGTCCTAAAATCCTGCTCTGCTGCTCTATCTCACCATCTCTCTGTTCTCTTCACCCTCTCTTTTGCTCAAGGTCAACTGCCATCTGCTTGGAAATCAGCCAACATCACCGCTTTGCACAAAAAAGGTGCAAAAACAGATCCTAGCAACTACAGACCAATCAGCCTTCTCCCAATTATCAGCAAAGTCATGGAATCCATCATTGCTTCTGATATGAAATCTTTCCTCTTCTCCAATGGCTTGATCTCTGATCATCAATTTGGTTTCAGACCAGGTCACTCTACTCTGGACATGCTGCTTCTGCTGTCTCAACAATGGATGGAGGTCCTCAATGCCAAACAGGAAATTAGAGCTGTCTCCCTCGACATATCACGTGCCTTCGACACGGTCTGGCACCCCGCTCTGCTCACCAAACTCTCCTCCTTTGGTATCCATGGAAATCTCCACGCATGGCTGGCGGACTTCCTCTCTAGTCGTCGTCAACGTGTGGCCCTGAATGGGTTTCTCTCATCTCCTCTTCCTGTTCAGGCTGGAGTTCCCCAAGGCAGTGTTCTGGGCCCCGTGCTTTTTCTGGTCTTCATCAATGATCTCTCTGACTCTCTCGAAAATCCTCTCTATCTCTTTGCTGATGACTCCACTCTCTGCCGCTCCATTCCTCTTCCCTCAGATCGGCAGTCTGCTGCCTCCTCACTCTCTGAAGACCTGGACAAAATCACAGACTGGTCAAACAAGTGGAACATGTCTTTCAATCCTGACAAATCTCACACTCTTACTATGTCTCTCCGAAAAGATCGACTGGACAACCCTCCCATCTACTTTCTCAACAATCCTCTCCAAGAAGTTCTGTCGCTCAAGATTTTGGGTCTCACTATCTGCCATGATCTTTCCTGGGAAAACCACATTTCCAAGCTGGCCTCCAAAGCCAGTCGTCGACTGGGCATCCTCCGTCGTGCGAAGTCCTTCCTCGGCACACCTGAGCTCCTCACCACATACAAGGCTTTCATCCGCAGCTCAATGGAATACTGTTCTACCCTATGGGCCGGTGCTCCTGCCTCACACCTAGCTCGGCTTCACGCTGTTGAAACCAAAGCTTTCAGAATTATTGGAATCTCCCGCGATGAAGCTATCTCTGAGGGCCTTTCACTCACTCACCGCAGGCAGGTAGGTGGTCTTTCTGTCTTCTACCGACTCCTCTCCGGCCTTGCACCCCCAGCTCTCTCTGTGCTCTGTCCCCCAAATATTCCTACAGGTCGCACAAGATCTGCCAGCAACCCTCTGATGGTTAAACTGCCGAAATCTCGGCTCTCCGCTCACCTTCACTCTTTCGTTCCTCTTTTCTCCCGCCTCTGGAACAAACTCCCTCACTCCCTTCAATCCCACTCCTCCCTCCAGGTCTTTAAAACAGCTGTTCACCACCATCTCTTATCTTCCCCCATCCAAAACCTTGATCTTTTCTACCCCCGCTAATTCACCCCAGATCCACCTTGTTTGAAATTCCAACTTCTTTCCTGGAAGTCCTGGCAGTGTCCATATGTTTTATACCTCTCCCACTGCCCCCTTCCCACGCCCCCCCCCCCAAAGCCCTCGCCCTCTCTCAGATCTCTCGATGTCTCCATGTCTCTCGGTCCCTGCTCTCAAATGTTGTGTTTGTGTCCTTCCCCCTCTCTCCCCATCTTGTCTACCGCTCCCTATGTTATATGTTTTATGTGTCGGTTTGTCTTTCTGTGTGTTCATGTGATTAATGTTCGCTCTTTCACGAGCCTCGATATTGTATACAAAAAAAAAAAAAAAAAAAAAAAAAAAAGGTCAGAGGTCAACCTCTGATTTTACTCTGACTCAACAATTTTACTCTGATTAAACAGAAAATTAAAGAGCAATTGCATAATGTCACACTTAATTGGAAACCAAACATTTTAAGGTTAAAAAGGTCCAAGGTCAATTAAAGGTCAAACTTCAAAATATAACAATTTTCTTCTGATTAAACAGAAAATTAAAGAGCAATTGCATAGTATCTCATTGAATTGGGAAACCAACCATTTTAAGGTTAAAAGGTCAAAGGTCAACTCAAGCTCAAGTTTCCAAAATCATCAATTTTCATCTCATTAACTTGAAAATTAATAATCAATTCCATAATCTCCAACATAAATGGGAAAACAACTAATATAATGTCAAAATGTCAAAGGTCAACTCAATGTCAAACTTGTCAAATTAATTTTCAACTGAAAAATAGTCAATTTTCATCTGATTAACCAGAAAATTAAAGAATAATTGAATCGTATCCCAATGAATTGGGAAACCAACTATCATACAGAAAAGGTCAGAGGTCAACTTGAGGTCAAACTTCAAAAATCATTTTTTTACTCTGATTAAACAGAAAATTAAAGAGCAATTGCATAATGTCCCAATTAATTGGAAACCAACCATTTTAAGGATAAAAGGTCAAAGGTCAACTGAAGTTCAAACTTCCAAAATCATAAATTTTCATCTGAGTAACTTGAAAATTAAAGAGTATGCAGATCTTAATGAATTGGGAAACAACTATAAGGTCAAAAGGTCAGAGGTCAATTCAAGATCAAACTTCAAAAATCATCTATTGTACTCTGATTAAACAGAAAATTAAAGAGCAATTGCAGAATGTCTCAATTAATTGGAAACCAACCATTTTAAGATTAAAAGGTCAAAGGTCAACTCAAGGTCAAGTTTCTAAAATCATCAATTTTCATCTGATTAAACAGAAAATTAAAGAACAATTGCATAGTATCTCAATGAGTTGGGAAACCAACCATTTTAAGGATAAGAGGTCAACTCAAGGTCAAGTTTCTAAAATCATCAATTTTAATCTGATTAACTTGAAAATTAATTATCAATTCCATAATCTCTCACATAATTGGGAAAACAACTGATATAATGTCAAAATATCAAAGGTCAACTCAAGGTCAAACTTGTCAAATTAATTTTCAACTGAAAAATAGTCAATTTTCATCTGATTAACCAGAAAATTAAAGATTAATTGCATTGTATCTCAATGAATTGGGAAAACAACGATAATACGGAAAAAGGTCAGAGGTCAACTCGAGGTCAAACTTCAAAAATCATATATTGTACTCTGATTAAACAGAAAATTAAAGAGCAATTACATAATGTCTCAATGAATTGGAAACCAACTATTTTAAGGATAAAAGGTCAAAGGTCAACTCAAGGTCAAGTTTCTAAAATCATCAATTTTCATCTGATTAACTTGAAAATTAATTATCAATTCCATAGTCTCTAACATAAATGGGAAAACAACTAATATAATGACAAAATGTCAAAGGTCAACCCAAGGTCAAACTTGTCAAATCAATTTTCATCTGATTAACCAGAAATTTAAAGAATAATTGTTTAGTCTCTCAATGAATTTGGAAAACATAAATAATAATGTAAAAAGGTCAAATGTCAGCTTAAGGTCAAACTTCCAAAATAATAAATTTTCATCTGAGTACCTTGAAAATTAAAGAGTATGTAGAATCTTAATGAATTGGGTAATCCAACTATAAGGTCAAAAGGTCAGAGGTCAACTCAAGATCAAACTTCAAAAATCATCAATTTTACTCTAATTAAACATAAAATTAAAGAGCAATTGTATAGTGTCTCACATAATTGGAATCCAACCATTTTAAGGATAAAAGGTCAAAGGTCAACTCAAGGTCAAGTTTCTAAAATCAGCAATTTTCATCTCATTAACTTGAAAATTAATAATCAATTCCATTATCTCCAACATCAATGGGAAAACAACTAATATAATGTCAAAATGTCAAAGGTCGACTCAAGGTCAAACTTCCAAAATCATAAATTTTCATCTGAGTAACTTGAAAATTAAAGAGCATGAGAATCTTAATGCATTGGGAAACCAACTGCAAGGTTAAAAGGTCAAAGGTCAACTCAAGATCAAACTTCAAAAATCATCAATTTTCCTCTGATTAAACAGAAAATTATAGAGCAAATGTATAGTGTCTCACATAATTGGAAACCAACCATTTTAAGGATAAAAGGTCAAAGGTCAACTCAAGGTCAAGTTTCTAAAATCATCAATTTTCATCTGATTAACTTGAAAATGAATTTAAAAATTCCAGTCTCTCACAGAATTGGGTAAACAACGAATATAAGGTCAAAATGTCAAAGGTCAACTCAAGGTCAAACTTGTCAAATTAATTTTCAACTGAAAAATAGTCAATTTTCATCTGATTAACTAGAAAATTAAAGAATAATTACATAGTATCTCAATGAATTGGAAAACCAACTATAATATGGTAAAAGGTCAGAGGTCAACTTGAGGTCAAACTTCCAAAATCATCAATTTTACTCTGATTAATCAGAAAATTAAAGAGCAATTGCAGAATGTCTCAATTAATTGGAAACCAACCATTTAAAGATTTAAAGGTCAAAGGTCAACTCAAGGTCAAGTTTCTAAAATCATCAATTTTCATCTGATTAAACAGAAAATTAAAGAGCAATTGCATGGTATCTCAATGAATTGGGAAACCAACCATTTTAAGGATAAAAGGTCAACAAGGTCAAACTTCCAAACTCTAAATTTTCATCTGAGTAACTTGAAAATTAAAGAGTATATAGAATCTTAATGAATTGGGAAACGAACTATAAGGTCAAAAGGTCAGAGGTCAAGTCAAGATCAAACTTCAAAAATCATCAATTTTACTCTGATTACACAGAAAATTAAAGAGCAAATGTATAGTGTCTCACATAATTGGAAACCAACGATTTTAAGGATAAAAGGTCAAAGGTCAACTCAAGGTCAAGTTTTTAAAATCATCAATTTTACTCTGATTAAACAGAAAATTGAAAAGCAAATGTATAGTGTCTCACATAATTGGAAACCAACCATTTTAAGGATAAAAACTCAAAGGTCAACTCAAGGTCAAGTTTCTAAAATCATAAATTTTCATCTGATTAACTTGAAAATTAATAATTAATTCTATAATCTCGAACATAAATGGGAAAACAACTAATATAATGTCAAAATGTCAAAGGTCAACTCAAGGTCAAACTTGTCAAATTAATTTTCAACTGAAAAATAGTCAATTTTCATCTGATTAACCAGAAAATTAAAGAATAATTGCATCGTATCCCAATGAATTGGGAAACCAACTATCATACTGAAAAAGGTCAGAGGTCAACTTGAGGTCAAACTTCAAAAATCATCTATTTTACTCTGATTAAACAGAAAATTAAAGAGCAATTGCATAATGTCCCAATTAATTGGAAACCAACCATTTTAAGGATAAAAGGTCAAAGGTCAACTTAAGTTCAAACTTCCAAAATCATAAATTTTCATCTGAGTAACTTGAAAATTAAAGAGTCTGCAGATCTTAATGAATTGGGAAAACAACTATAAGGTCAAAAGGTCAGAGGTCAATTCAAGATCAAACTTCAAAAATCATCTATTGTACTCTGATTAAACAGAAAATTAAGGAGCAATTGCAGAATGTCTCAATTAATTGGAAACCAACCATTTTAAGATTTAAAGGTCAAAGGTCAACTCAAGGTCAAGTTTCTAAAATCATCAATTTTCATCTGATTAAACAGAAAATTAAAGAGCAATTGCATGGTATCTCAATGAATTGGGAAACCAACAATTTTAAGGATAAAAGGTCAACAAGGTCAAACTTCCAAAATCTAAATTTTCATCTGAGTAAATTGAAAATTAAAGAGTATATAGAATCTTAATGAATTGGGAAACGAACTATAAGGTCAAAAGGTCAGAGGTCAAGTCAAGATCAAACTTCAAAAATCATCAATTTTACTCTGATTACACAGAAAATTAAAGAGCAACTGTATAGTGTCTCACATAATTGGAAACCAACCATTTTAAGGATAAAAGGTCAAAGGTCAACTCAAGGTCAAGTTTTTAAAATCATCAATTTTACTCTGATTAAACAGAAAATTGAAAAGCAAATGTATAGTGTCTCACATAATTGGAAACCAACAATTTTAAGGATAAAAAGTCAAAGGTCAACTCAAGGTCAAGTTTCTAAAATCATAAATTTTCATCTGATTAACTTGAAAATTAATCATCAATTCTATAATCTCCAACATAAATGGGAAAACAACTAATATAATGTCAAAATGTCAAAGGTCAACTCAAGGTCAAACTTGTCAAATTAATTTTCAACTGAAAAATAGTCAATTTTCATCTGATTAACTTGAAAATTAATCATCAATTCTATAATCTCCAACATAAATGGGAAAACAACTAATATAATGTCAAAATGTCAAAGGTCAACTCAATGTCAAACTTGTCAAATTAATTTTCAACTGAAAAATAGTCAATTTTCATCTGATTAACCAGAAAATTAAAGAATAATTGAATCGTATCCCAATGAATTGGGAAACCAACTATCATACAGAAAAGGTCAGAGGTCAACTTGAGGTCAAACTTCAAAAATCATTTTTTTACTCTGATTAAACAGAAAATTAAAGAGCAATTGCATAATGTCCCAATTAATTGGAAACCAACCATTTTAAGGATAAAAGGTCAAAGGTCAACTGAAGTTCAAACTTCCAAAATCATAAATTTTCATCTGAGTAACTTGAAAATTAAAGAGTATGCAGATCTTAATGAATTGGGAAACAACTATAAGGTCAAAAGGTCAGAGGTCAATTCAAGATCAAACTTCAAAAATCATCTATTGTACTCTGATTAAACAGAAAATTAAAGAGCAATTGCAGAATGTCTCAATTAATTGGAAACCAACCATTTTAAGATTAAAAGGTCAAAGGTCAACTCAAGGTCAAGTTTCTAAAATCATCAATTTTCATCTGATTAAACAGAAAATTAAAGAACAATTGCATAGTATCTCAATGAGTTGGGAAACCAACCATTTTAAGGATAAGAGGTCAACTCAAGGTCAAGTTTCTAAAATCATCAATTTTCATCTGATTAACTTGAAAATTAATTATCAATTCCATAATCTCTCACATAATTGGGAAAACAACTGATATAATGTCAAAATATCAAAGGTCAACTCAAGGTCAAACTTGTCAAATTAATTTTCAACTGAAAAATAGTCAATTTTCATCTGATTAACCAGAAAATTAAAGATTAATTGCATTGTATCTCAATGAATTGGGAAAACAACGATAATACGGAAAAAGGTCAGAGGTCAACTCGAGGTCAAACTTCAAAAATCATATATTGTACTCTGATTAAACAGAAAATTAAAGAGCAATTACATAATGTCTCAATGAATTGGAAACCAAATATTTTAAGGATAAAAGGTCAAAGGTCAACTCAAGGTCAAGTTTCTAAAATCATCAATTTTCATCTGATTAACTTGAAAATTAATTATCAATTCCATAGTCTCTAACATAAATGGGAAAACAACTAATATAATGACAAAATGTCAAAGGTCAACCCAAGGTCAAACTTGTCAAATCAATTTTCATCTGATTAACCAGAAATTTAAAGAATAATTGTTTAGTCTCTCAATGAATTTGGAAAACATAAATAATAATGTAAAAAGGTCAAATGTCAGCTTAAGGTCAAACTTCCAAAATAATAAATTTTCATCTGAGTACCTTGAAAATTAAAGAGTATGTAGAATCTTAATGAATTGGGTAATCCAACTATAAGGTCAAAAGGTCAGAGGTCAACTCAAGATCAAACTTCAAAAATCATCAATTTTACTCTAATTAAACATAAAATTAAAGAGCAATTGTATAGTGTCTCACATAATTGGAATCCAACCATTTTAAGGATAAAAGGTCAAAGGTCAACTCAAGGTCAAGTTTCTAAAATCAGCAATTTTCATCTCATTAACTTGAAAATTAATAATCAATTCCATTATCTCCAACATCAATGGGAAAACAACTAATATAATGTCAAAATGTCAAAGGTCGACTCAAGGTCAAACTTCCAAAATCATAAATTTTCATCTGAGTAACTTGAAAATTAAAGAGCATGAGAATCTTAATGCATTGGGAAACCAACTGCAAGGTTAAAAGGTCAAAGGTCAACTCAAGATCAAACTTCAAAAATCATCAATTTTCCTCTGATTAAACAGAAAATTATAGAGCAAATGTATAGTGTCTCACATAATTGGAAACCAACCATTTTAAGGATAAAAGGTCAAAGGTCAACTCAAGGTCAAGTTTCTAAAATCATCAATTTTCATCTGATTAACTTGAAAATGAATTTAAAAATTCCAGTCTCTCACAGAATTGGGTAAACAACGAATATAAGGTCAAAATGTCAAAGGTCAACTCAAGGTCAAACTTGTCAAATTAATTTTCAACTGAAAAATAGTCAATTTTCATCTGATTAACTAGAAAATTAAAGAATAATTACATAGTATCTCAATGAATTGGAAAACCAACTATAATATGGTAAAAGGTCAGAGGTCAACTTGAGGTCAAACTTCCAAAATCATCAATTTTACTCTGATTAATCAGAAAATTAAAGAGCAATTGCAGAATGTCTCAATTAATTGGAAACCAACCATTTAAAGATTTAAAGGTCAAAGGTCAACTCAAGGTCAAGTTTCTAAAATCATCAATTTTCATCTGATTAAACAGAAAATTAAAGAGCAATTGCATGGTATCTCAATGAATTGGGAAACCAACCATTTTAAGGATAAAAGGTCAACAAGGTCAAACTTCCAAACTCTAAATTTTCATCTGAGTAACTTGAAAATTAAAGAGTATATAGAATCTTAATGAATTGGGAAACGAACTATAAGGTCAAAAGGTCAGAGGTCAAGTCAAGATCAAACTTCAAAAATCATCAATTTTACTCTGATTACACAGAAAATTAAAGAGCAAATGTATAGTGTCTCACATAATTGGAAACCAACGATTTTAAGGATAAAAGGTCAAAGGTCAACTCAAGGTCAAGTTTTTAAAATCATCAATTTTACTCTGATTAAACAGAAAATTGAAAAGCAAATGTATAGTGTCTCACATAATTGGAAACCAACCATTTTAAGGATAAAAACTCAAAGGTCAACTCAAGGTCAAGTTTCTAAAATCATAAATTTTCATCTGATTAACTTGAAAATTAATAATTAATTCTATAATCTCGAACATAAATGGGAAAACAACTAATATAATGTCAAAATGTCAAAGGTCAACTCAAGGTCAAACTTGTCAAATTAATTTTCAACTGAAAAATAGTCAATTTTCATCTGATTAACCAGAAAATTAAAGAATAATTGCATCGTATCCCAATGAATTGGGAAACCAACTATCATACTGAAAAAGGTCAGAGGTCAACTTGAGGTCAAACTTCAAAAATCATCTATTTTACTCTGATTAAACAGAAAATTAAAGAGCAATTGCATAATGTCCCAATTAATTGGAAACCAACCATTTTAAGGATAAAAGGTCAAAGGTCAACTTAAGTTCAAACTTCCAAAATCATAAATTTTCATCTGAGTAACTTGAAAATTAAAGAGTCTGCAGATCTTAATGAATTGGGAAAACAACTATAAGGTCAAAAGGTCAGAGGTCAATTCAAGATCAAACTTCAAAAATCATCTATTGTACTCTGATTAAACAGAAAATTAAGGAGCAATTGCAGAATGTCTCAATTAATTGGAAACCAACCATTTTAAGATTTAAAGGTCAAAGGTCAACTCAAGGTCAAGTTTCTAAAATCATCAATTTTCATCTGATTAAACAGAAAATTAAAGAGCAATTGCATGGTATCTCAATGAATTGGGAAACCAACAATTTTAAGGATAAAAGGTCAACAAGGTCAAACTTCCAAAATCTAAATTTTCATCTGAGTAAATTGAAAATTAAAGAGTATATAGAATCTTAATGAATTGGGAAACGAACTATAAGGTCAAAAGGTCAGAGGTCAAGTCAAGATCAAACTTCAAAAATCATCAATTTTACTCTGATTACACAGAAAATTAAAGAGCAACTGTATAGTGTCTCACATAATTGGAAACCAACCATTTTAAGGATAAAAGGTCAAAGGTCAACTCAAGGTCAAGTTTTTAAAATCATCAATTTTACTCTGATTAAACAGAAAATTGAAAAGCAAATGTATAGTGTCTCACATAATTGGAAACCAACAATTTTAAGGATAAAAAGTCAAAGGTCAACTCAAGGTCAAGTTTCTAAAATCATAAATTTTCATCTGATTAACTTGAAAATTAATCATCAATTCTATAATCTCCAACATAAATGGGAAAACAACTAATATAATGTCAAAATGTCAAAGGTCAACTCAAGGTCAAACTTGTCAAATTAATTTTCAACTGAAAAATAGTCAATTTTCATCTGATTAACTTGAAAATTAATCATCAATTCTATAATCTCCAACATAAATGGGAAAACAACTAATATAATGTCAAAATGTCAAAGGTCAACTCAAGGTCAAACTTGTCAAATTAATTTTCAACTGAAAAATAGTCAATTTTCATCTGATTAACCAGAAAATTAAAGAATAATTGCATCGTATCCCAATGAATTGGGAAACCAACTATCATACTGAAAAAGGTCAGAGGTCAACTTGAGGTCAAACTTCAAAAATCATCTATTTTACTCTGATTAAACAGAAAATTAAAGAGCAATTGCATAATGTCCCAATTAATTGGAAACCAACCATTTTAAGGATAAAAGGTCAAAGGTCAACTTAAGTTCAAACTTCCAAAATCATAAATTTTCATCTGAGTGACTTGAAAATTAAAGAGTCAGCAGATCTTAATGAATTGGGAAACAACTATAAGGTCAAAATGTCAAAGGTCGATTCAAGTTCAAACTTGTCAAATCAATTTTCAATTGAAAAATAGTCAATTTTCATCTGATTAACTAGGAAATTAAAGAATAATTGCATAGTATCTCAATGAATTGGGAAACCATCTATAAAAAGGTAAAAAGGTCAAAGGTCAACTCAAGGTCAAACTTCCAAAATCATAAATTTTCATCTGAGTAACTTGAAAATTAAAGAGCATGTAGAATCTTAATGCATTGGGAAACCAACTACAAGGTTAAAAGGTCAAAGGTCAACTCAAGATCAAACTTCAAAAATCATCAATTTTCCTCTGATTAAACAGAAAATTATAGAGCAAATGTATAGTGTCTCACATAATTGGAAACCAACCATTTTAAGGATAAAAGGTCAAAGGTGAACTCAAGGTCAAGCCTCTAAAATCATCAATTTTCATCTGATTAACTTGAAAATTAATAATCAATTCCATAATCTCCAACATAAATGGGAAAACAACTAATATAATGTCAAAATGTCAAAGGTCAACTCAAGGTCAAACTTGTCAAATCAATTTTCAACTGAAAAAGTCAATTTTCATTTGATTAACCAGAAAATTAAAGAGCATGAGAATCTTAATGCATTGGGAAACCAACTACAAGGTTAAAAGGTCAAAGGTCAACTCAAGGTCAAGTTTCTAAAATCATCAATTTTCATCTGATTAACTTGAAAATTAATTATCAATTCCATAGTCTCTAACATAAATGGGAAAACAACTAATATAATGACAAAATGTCAAAGGTCAACTCAAGGTCAAACTTGTCAAATTAATTTTCAACTGAAAAATAGTCAATTTTCATCTGATTAACTAGAAAATTAAAGAATAATTGCATAGTATCTCAATGAATTTGGAAACCAACTATAATACGGTAAAAGGTCAGAGGTCAACTTGAGGTCAAACTTCCAAAACCATCAATTTTACTCTGATTAATCAGAAAATTAAAGAGCAATTGCAGAATGTCTCAATTAATTGGAAACCAACCATTTTAAGATTTAAAGGTCAAAGGTCAACTCAAGGTCAAGTTTCTAAAATCATCAATTTTCATCTGATTAAACAGAAAATTAAAGAGCAATTGCATGGTATCTCAATGAATTGGGAAACCAACCATTTTAAGGATAAAAGGTCAACTCAAGGTCAAATTTCCAAAATCTAAATTTTCATCTGAGTAACTTCAAAATTAAAGAGTATATAGAATCTTAATGAATTGGGAAATGAACTATGAGGTCAAAAGGTCAGAGGTCAAGTCAAGTTCAAACTTCAAAAATCATCAATTTTACTCTGATTAAACAGAAAATTATAGAGCAAATGTATAGTGTCTCACATAATTGGAAACCAACCATTTTAAGGATAAAAGGTCAAAGGTGAACTCAAGGTCAAGCCTCTAAAATCATCAATTTTCATCTGATTAACTTCAAAATTAATAATCAAATCCATAATCTCCAACATAAATGGGAAAACAACTAATATAATGTCAAAATGTCAAAGGTCAACTCAAGGTCAAACTTGTCAAATCCATTTTCAACTGAAAAATAGTCAATTTTCATCTGATTAACCAGAAAATTAAAGATTAATTGCATTGTATCTCAATGAATTGGGAAAACAACGATAATACGGAAAAAGGTCAGAGGTCAACTCGAGGTCAAACTTCAAAAATCATATATTGTACTCTGATTAAACAGAAAATTAAAGAGCAATTACATAATGTCTCAATGAATTGGAAACCAACTATTTTAAGGATAAAAGGTCAAAGGTCAACTCAAGGTCAAGTTTCTAAAATCATCAATTTTCATCTGATTAACTTGAAAATTAATTATCAATTCCATAGTCTCTAACATAAATGGGAAAACAACTAATATAATGACAAAATGTCAAAGGTCAACTCAAGGTCAAACTTGTCAAATCAATTTTCATCTGATTAACCAGAAATTTAAAGAATAATTGTTTAGTCTCTCAATTAATTTGGAAAACATAAATAATAATGTAAAAAAGTCAAATGTCAGCTTAAGGTCAAACTTCCAAAATAATAAATTTTCATCTGAGTACTTTGAAAATTAAAGAGTATGTAGAATCTTAATGAATTGGGTAATCCAACTATAAGGTCAAAAGGTCAGAGGTCAACTCAAGATCAAACTTCAAAAATCATCAATTTTACTATAATTAAACATAAAATTAAAGAGCAATTGTATAGTGTCTCACATAATTGGAATCCAACCATTTGAAGGATAAAAGGTCAAAGGTGAACTCAATGTCAAGCCTCTAAAATCATCAATTTTCATCTGATTAACTTGAAAATTAATAATCAAATCCATAATCTCCAACATAAATGGGAAAACAACTAATATAATGTCAAAATGTCAAAGGTCAACTCAAGGTCAAACTTGTCAAATCAATTTTCAACTGAAAAATAGTCAATTTTCATCTCATTAACCAGAAAATTAAAGAATAATTGCATAGTATTCCAATGAATTGGGAAACCATCTACAATAAGGAAAAATGGTCAAAGGTCAACTTAAGTTCAAACTTCCAAAATCATAAATTTTCATTTGAGTAACTTAAAAATTAAAGAGTATGCAGATCTTAATGAATTGGGAAAACAACTATAAGGTCAAAAGGTCAGAGGTCAATTCAAGATCAAACGTCAAAAATTATCAATTTTACTCTGATTAAACAGAAAATTAAAGAGCAAATGTATAGTGTATCATATAATTGGAAACCAACCATTGTAAGGATAAAAGGTCAAAGGTCAACTCAAGGTCAAGTTTCTAAAATCATCAATTTTCATCTGATTAACTTGAAAATTAATAATCAATTCCATAGTCTGTCACATAAATGGGAAAACAACTAATATAATGTCAAAATGTCTAAGGTCAACTCAAGGTCAAACTTGTCAAATCAATTTTCAACTGAAAAATAGTCAATTTTCATCTGATTAACCAGAAAATTAAAGAATATTTGCATCGTATCTTAATGAATTGGGAAACCAACTATTATACGGTGAAAAGGTCAGAGGTCAACCTCTGATTTTACTCTGACTCAACAATTTTACTCTGATTAAACAGAAAATTAAAGAGCAATTGCATAATGTCACACTTAATTGGAAACCAAACATTTTAAGGTTAAAAAGGTCCAAGGTCAATTAAAGGTCAAACTTCAAAATATAACAATTTTCTTCTGATTAAACAGAAAATTAAAGAGCAATTGCATAGTATCTCATTGAATTGGGAAACCAACCATTTTAAGGTTAAAAGGTCAAAGGTCAACTCAAGGTCAAGTTTCCAAAATCATCAATTTTCATCTCATTAACTTGAAAATTAATAATCAATTCTATAGTCTGTCACATAAATGGAAAAACAACTAATATAATGTCAAAATGTCAAAGGTCAACTCAAGGTCAAACTTGTCAAATTAATTTTCAACTGAAAAATAGTCAATTTTCATCTGATTAACTAGAAAATTAAAGAATAATTGCATAGTCTCTCAATGAATTTGGAAACCAACTATAATACGGTAAAAGGTCAGAGGTCAACTTGAGGTCAAACTTCCAAAACCATCAATTTTACTCTGATTAATCAGAAAATTAAAGAGCAATTGCAGAATGTCTCAATTAATTGGAAACCAACCATTTTAAGATTTAAAGGTCAAAGGTCAACTCAAGGTCAAGTTTCTAAAATCATCAATTTTCATCTGATTAAACAGAAAATTAAAGAGCAATTGCATGGTATCTCAATGAATTGGGAAACCAACCATTTTAAGGATAAAAGGTCAACTCAAGGTCAAATTTCCAAAATCTAAATTTTCATCTGAGTAACTTCAAAATTAAAGAGTATATAGAATCTTAATGAATTGGGAAATGAACTATGAGGTCAAAAGGTCAGAGGTCAAGTCAAGTTCAAACTTCAAAAATCATCAATTTTACTCTGATTAAACAGAAAATTATAGAGCAAATGTATAGTGGCTCACATAATTGGAAACCAACCATTTTAAGGATAAAAGGTCAAAGGTGAACTCAAGGTCAAGCCTCTAAAATCATCAATTTTCATCTGATTAACTTGAAAATTAATAATCAAATCCATAATCTCCAACATAAATGGGAAAACAACTAATATAATGTCAAAATGTCAAAGGTCAACTCAAGGTCAAACTTGTCAAATCCATTTTCAACTGAAAAATAGTCAATTTTCATCTGATTAACCAGAAAATTAAAGATTAATTGCATTGTATCTCAATGAATTGGGAAAACAACGATAATACGGAAAAAGGTCAGAGGTCAACTCGAGGTCAAACTTCAAAAATCATATATTGTACTCTGATTAAACAGAAAATTAAAGAGCAATTACATAATGTCTCAATGAATTGGAAACCAACTATTTTAAGGATAAAAGGTCAAAGGTCAACTCAAGGTCAAGTTTCTAAAATCATCAATTTTCATCTGATTAACTTGAAAATTAATTATCAATTCCATAGTCTCTAACATAAATGGGAAAACAACTAATATAATGACAAAATGTCAAAGGTCAACTCAAGGTCAAACTTGTCAAATCAATTTTCATCTGATTAACCAGAAATTTAAAGAATAATTGTTTAGTCTCTCAATTAATTTGGAAAACATAAATAATAATGTAAAAAAGTCAAATGTCAGCTTAAGGTCAAACTTCCAAAATAATAAATTTTCATCTGAGTACTTTGAAAATTAAAGAGTATGTAGAATCTTAATGAATTGGGTAATCCAACTATAAGGTCAAAAGGTCAGAGGTCAACTCAAGATCAAACTTCAAAAATCATCAATTTTACTCTAATTAAACATAAAATTAAAGAGCAATTGTATAGTGTCTCACATAATTGGCATCCAACCATTTGAAGGATAAAAGGTCAAAGGTGAACTCAATGTCAAGCCTCTAAAATCATCAATTTTCATCTGATTAACTTGAAAATTAATAATCAAATCCATAATCTCCAACATAAATGGGAAAACAACTAATATAATGTCAAAATGTCAAAGGTCAACTCAAGGTCAAACTTGTCAAATCAATTTTCAACTGAAAAATAGTCAATTTTCATCTCATTAACCAGAAAATTAAAGAATAATTGCATAGTATTCCAATGAATTGGGAAACCATCTACAATAAGGAAAAATGGTCAAAGGTCAACTTAAGTTCAAACTTCCAAAATCATAAATTTTCATTTGAGTAACTTAAAAATTAAAGAGTATGCAGATCTTAATGAATTGGGAAAACAACTATAAGGTCAAAAGGTCAGAGGTCAATTCAAGATCAAACGTCAAAAATTATCAATTTTACTCTGATTAAACAGAAAATTAAAGAGCAAATGTATAGTGTATCATATAATTGGAAACCAACCATTGTAAGGATAAAAGGTCAAAGGTCAACTCAAGGTCAAGTTTCTAAAATCATCAATTTTCATCTGATTAACTTGAAAATTAATAATCAATTCCATAGTCTGTCACATAAATGGGAAAACAACTAATATAATGTCAAAATGTCTAAGGTCAACTCAAGGTCAAACTTGTCAAATCAATTTTCAACTGAAAAATAGTCAATTTTCATCTGATTAACCAGAAAATTAAAGAATATTTGCATCGTATCTTAATGAATTGGGAAACCAACTATTATACGGTGAAAAGGTCAGAGGTCAACCTCTGATTTTACTCTGACTCAACAATTTTACTCTGATTAAACAGAAAATTAAAGAGCAATTGCATAATGTCACACTTAATTGGAAACCAAACATTTTAAGGTTAAAAAGGTCCAAGGTCAATTAAAGGTCAAACTTCAAAATATAACAATTTTCTTCTGATTAAACAGAAAATTAAAGAGCAATTGCATAGTATCTCATTGAATTGGGAAACCAACCATTTTAAGGTTAAAAGGTCAAAGGTCAACTCAAGCTCAAGTTTCCAAAATCATCAATTTTCATCTCATTAACTTGAAAATTAATAATCAATTCCATAATCTCCAACATAAATGGGAAAACAACTAATATAATGTCAAAATGTCTAAGGTCAACTCAAGGTCAAACTTGTCAAATCAATTTTCAACTGAAAAATAGTCAATTTTCATCTGATTAACCAGAAAATTAAAGAATATTTGCATCGTATCTTAATGAATTGGGAAACCAACTATTATACGGTGAAAAGGTCAGAGGTCAACCTCTGATTTTACTCTGACTCAACAATTTTACTCTGATTAAACAGAAAATTAAAGAGCAATTGCATAATGTCACACTTAATTGGAAACCAAACATTTTAAGGTTAAAAAGGTCCAAGGTCAATTAAAGGTCAAACTTCAATATATAACAATTTTCTTCTGATTAAACAGAAAATTAAAGAGCAATTGCATAGTATCTCATTGAATTGGGAAACCAACCATTTTAAGGTTAAAAGGTCAAAGGTCAACTCAAGCTCAAGTTTCCAAAATCATCAATTTTCATCTCATTAACTTGAAAATTAATAATCAATTCCATAATCTCCAACATAAATGGGAAAACAACTAATATAATGTCAAAATGTCAAAGGTCAACTCAATGTCAAACTTGTCAAATTAATTTTCAACTGAAAAATAGTCAATTTTCATCTGATTAACCAGAAAATTAAAGAATAATTGAATCATATCCCAATGAATTGGGAAACCAACTATCATACAGAAAAGGTCAGAGTTCAACTTGAGGTCAAACTTCAAAAATCATTTTTTTACTCTGATTAAACAGAAAATTAAAGAGCAATTGCATAATGTCCCAATTAATTGGAAACCAACCATTTTAAGGATAAAAGGTCAAAGGTCAACTGAAGTTCAAACTTCCAAAATCATAAATTTTCATCTGAGTAACTTGAAAATTAAAGAGTATGCAGATCTTAATGAATTGGGAAACAACTATAAGGTCAAAAGGTCAGAGGTCAATTCAAGATCAAACTTCAAAAATCATCTATTGTACTCTGATTAAACAGAAAATTAAAGAGCAATTGCAGAATGTCTCAATTAATTGGAAACCAACCATTTTAAGATTAAAAGGTCAAAGGTCAACTCAAGGTCAAGTTTCTAAAATCATCAATTTTCATCTGATTAAACAGAAAATTAAAGAACAATTGCATAGTATCTCAATGAGTTGGGAAACCAACCATTTTAAGGATAAGAGGTCAACTCAAGGTCAAGTTTCTAAAATCATCAATTTTCATCTGATTAACTTGAAAATTAATTATCAATTCCATAATCTCTCACATAATTGGGAAAACAACTGATATAATGTCAAAATATCAAAGGTCAACTCAAGGTCAAACTTGTCAAATTAATTTTCAACTGAAAAATAGTCAATTTTCATCTGATTAACCAGAAAATTAAAGATTAATTGCATTGTATCTCAATGAATTGGGAAAACAACGATAATACGGAAAAAGGTCAGAGGTCAACTCGAGGTCAAACTTCAAAAATCATATATTGTACTCTGATTAAACAGAAAATTAAAGAGCAATTACATAATGTCTCAATGAATTGGAAACCAACTATTTTAAGGATAAAAGGTCAAAGGTCAACTCAAGGTCAAGTTTCTAAAATCATCAATTTTCATCTGATTAACTTGAAAATTAATTATCAATTCCATAGTCTCTAACATAAATGGGAAAACAACTAATATAATGACAAAATGTCAAAGGTCAACTCAAGGTCAAACTTGTCAAATCAATTTTCATCTGATTAACCAGAAATTTAAAGAATAATTGTTTAGTCTCTCAATGAATTTGGAAAACATAAATAATAATGTAAAAAGGTCAAATGTCAGCTTAAGGTCAAACTTCCAAAATAATAAATTTTCATCTGAGTACCTTGAAAATTAAAGAGTATGTAGAATCTTAATGAATTGGGTAATCCAACTATAAGGTCAAAAGGTCAGAGGTCAACTCAAGATCAAACTTCAAAAATCATCAATTTTACTCTAATTAAACATAAAATTAAAGAGCAATTGTATAGTGTCTCACATAATTGGAATCCAACCATTTTAAGGATAAAAGGTCAAAGGTCAACTCAAGGTCAAGTTTCTAAAATCAGCAATTTTCATCTCATTAACTTGAAAATTAATAATCAATTCCATTATCTCCAACATCAATGGGAAAACAACTAATATAATGTCAAAATGTCAAAGGTCTACTCAAGTTCAAAATTGTCAAATCAATTTTCAATTGAAAAATAGTCAATTTTCATCTGATTAACTAGGAAATTAAAGAATAATTGCATAGTATCTCAATGAATTGGGAAACCATCTATAAAAAGGTAAAAAGGTCAAAGGTCAACTCAAGGTCAAACTTCCAAAATCATAAATTTTCATCTGAGTAACTTGAAAATTAAAGAGCATGAGAATCTTAATGCCTTGGGAAACCAACTGCAAGGTTAAAAGGTCAAAGGTCAACTCAAGATCAAACTTCAAAAATCATCAATTTTCCTCTGATTAAACAGAAAATTATAGAGCAAATGTATAGTGTCTCACATAATTGGAAACCAACCATTTTAAGGATAAAAGGTCAAAGGTCAACCCAAGGTCAAGTTTTTAAAATCATCAATTTTACTCTGATTAAACAGAAAATTGAAAAGCAAATGTATAGTGTCTCACATAATTGGAAACCAACAATTTTAAGGATAAAAAGTCAAAGGTCAACTCAAGGTCAAGTTTCCAAAATCATCAATTTTCATCTGATTAACTTGAAAATTAATTATCAATTCCATAGTCTCTAACATAAATGGGAAAACAACTAATATAATGACAAAATGTCAAAGGTCAACTCAAGGTCAAACTTGTCAAATCAATTTTCATCTGATTAACCAGAAATTTAAAGAATAATTGTTTAGTCTCTCAATGAATTTGGAAAACATAAATAATAATGTAAAAAGGTCAAATGTCAGCTTAAGGTCAAACTTCCAAAATAATAAATTTTCATCTGAGTACCTTGAAAATTAAAGAGTATGTAGAATCTTAATGAATTGGGTAATCCAACTATAAGGTCAAAAGGTCAGAGGTCAACTCAAGATCAAACTTCAAAAATCATCAATTTTACTCTAATTAAACATAAAATTAAAGAGCAATTGTATAGTGTCTCACATAATTGGAATCCAACCATTTTAAGGATAAAAGGTCAAAGGTCAACTCAAGGTCAAGTTTCTAAAATCAGCAATTTTCATCTCATTAACTTGAAAATTAATAATCAATTCCATTATCTCCAACATCAATGGGAAAACAACTAATATAATGTCAAAATGTCAAAGGTCTACTCAAGTTCAAACTTGTCAAATCAATTTTCAATTGAAAAATAGTCAATTTTCATCTGATTAACTAGGAAATTAAAGAATAATTGCATAGTATCTCAATGAATTGGGAAACCATCTATAAAAAGGTAAAAAGGTCAAAGGTCAACTCAAGGTCAAACTTCCAAAATCATAAATTTTCATCTGAGTAACTTGAAAATTAAAGAGCATGAGAATCTTAATGCATTGGGAAACCAACTGCAAGGTTAAAAGGTCAAAGGTCAACTCAAGATCAAACTTCAAAAATCATCAATTTTCCTCTGATTAAACAGAAAATTATAGAGCAAATGTATAGTGTCTCACATAATTGGAAACCAACCATTTTAAGGATAAAAGGTCAAAGGTCAACTCAAGGTCAAGTTTCTAAAATCATCAATTTTCATCTGATTAACTTGAAAATGAATTAAAAAATTCCAGTCTCTCACAGAATTGGGTAAACAACGAATATAAGGTCAAAATGTCAAAGGTCAACTCAAGGTCAAACTTGTCAAATTAATTTTCAACTGAAAAATAGTCAATTTTCATCTGATTAACTAGAAAATTAAAGAATAATTACATAGTATCTCAATGAATTGGGAAACCAACAATTGTAAGGATAAAAGGTCAACAAGGTCAAACTTCCAAAATCTAAATTTTCATCTGAGTAAATTGAAAATTAAAGAGTATATAGAATCTTAATGAATTGGGAAACGAACTCTAAGGTCAAAAGGTCAGAGGTCAAGTCAAGATCAAACTTCAAAAATCATCAATTTTACTCTGATTACACAGAAAATTAAAGAGCAACTGTATAGTGTCTCACATAATTGGAAACCAACCATTTTAAGGATAAAAGGTCAAAGGTCAACCCAAGGTCAAGTTTTTAAAATCATCAATTTTACTCTGATTAAACAGAAAATTGAAAAGCAAATGTATAGTGTCTCACATAATTGGAAACCAACAATTTTAAGGATAAAAAGTCAAAGGTCAACTCAAGGTCAAGTTTCTAAAATCATAAATTTTCATCTGATTAACTTGAAAATTAATCATCAATTCTATAATCTCCAACATAAATGGGAAAACAACTAATATAATGTCAAAATGTCAAAGGTCAACTCAAGGTCAAACTTGTCAAATTAATTTTCAACTGAAAAATAGTCAATTTTCATCTGATTAACCAGAAAATTAAAGAATAATTGCATCGTATCCCAATGAATTGGGAAACCAACTATCATACTGAAAAAGGTCAGAGGTCAACTTGAGGTCAAACTTCAAAAATCATCTATTTTACTCTGATTAAACAGAAAATTAAAGAGCAATTGCATAATGTCCCAATTAATTGGAAACCAACCATTTTAAGGATAAAAGGTCAAAGGTCAACTTAAGTTCAAACTTCCAAAATCATAAATTTTCATCTGAGTGACTTGAAAATTAAAGAGTCAGCAGATCTTAATGAATTGGGAAACAACTATAAGGTCAAAATGTCAAAGGTCGATTCAAGTTCAAACTTGTCAAATCAATTTTCAATTGAAAAATAGTCAATTTTCATCTGATTAACTAGGAAATTAAAGAATAATTGCATAGTATCTCAGTGAATTGGGAAACCATCTACAAAAAGGTAAAAAGGTCAAAGGTCAACTCAAGGTCAAACTTCCAAAATCATAAATTTTCATCTGAGTAACTTGAAAATTAAAGAGCATGTAGAATCTTAATGCATTGGGAAACCAACTACAAGGTTAAAAGGTCAAAGGTCAACTCAAGATCAAACTTCAAAAATCATCAATTTTCCTCTGATTAAACAGAAAATTATAGAGCAAATGTATAGTGTCTCACATAATTGGAAACCAACCATTTTAAGGATAAAAGGTCAAAGGTGAACTCAAGGTCAAGCCTCTAAAATCATCAATTTTCATCTGATTAACTTGAAAATTAATAATCAATTCCATAATCTCCAACATAAATGGGAAAACAACTAATATAATGTCAAAATGTCAAAGGTCAACTCAAGGTCAAACTTGTCAAATCAATTTTCAACTGAAAAAGTCAATTTTCATTTGATTAACCAGAAAATTAAAGAGCATGAGAATCTTAATGCATTGGGAAACCAACTACAAGGTTAAAAGGTCAAAGGTCAACTCAAGGTCAAGTTTCTAAAATCATCAATTTTCATCTGATTAACTTGAAAATTAATTATCAATTCCATAGTCTCTAACATAAATGGGAAAACAACTAATATAATGACAAAATGTCAAAGGTCAACTCAAGGTCAAACTTGTCAAATCAATTTTCATCTGATTAACCAGAAAATTAAAGAATTTAATTGTTTAGTCTCTCAATGAATTTGGAAACCATAAATAATAATGTAAAAAGGTCAAATGTCAGCTTAAGGTCAAACTTCCAAAATAATAAATTTTCATCTGAGTACCTTGAAAATTAAAGAGTATGTAGAATCTTAATGAATTGGGTAATCCAACTATAAGGTCAAAAGGTCAGAGGTCAATTCAAGATCAAACTTCAAAAATTATCAATTTTACTCTGATTAAACAGAAAATTAAAGAGCAAATGTATAGTGTATCACATAATTGGAATCCAGCCATTTTAAGGATAAAAGGTCAAAGTTCAACTCAAGGTCAAGTTTCTAAAATCAGCTATTTTCATCTCATTAACTTGAAAATTAATAATCAATTCCATAATCTCCAACATCAATGGGAAAACAACGAATATAATGTCAAAATGTCAAAGGTCGACTCAAGTTCAAACTTGTCAAATCAATTGTCAATTGAAAAATAGTCAATTTTCATCTGATTAACTAGGAAATTAAAGAATAATTGCATAGTATCTCAATGAATTGGGAAACCATCGATAAAAAGGTAAAAAGGTCAAAGGTCAACTAGAGGTCAAACTTCCAAAATCATACATTTTCATCTGAGTAACTTGAAAATTAAAGAGCATGTAGAATCTTAATGCATTGGGAAACCAACTACAAGGATAAAAGATCAAACGTCAACTCAAGATCAAACTTCAAAAATCATCAATTTTCCTCTGATTAAACAGAAAATTATAGAGCAAATGTATAGTGTCTCACATAATTGGAAACCAACCATTTAAAGGATAAAAGGTCAAAGGTGAACTCAAGGTCAAGCCTCTAAAATCATCAATTTTCATCTGATTAACTTGAAAATTAATAATCAATTCCATAATCTCCAACATAAATGGGAAAACAACTAATATAATGTCAAAATGTCAAAGGTCAACTCAAGGTCAAACTTGTCAAATCAATTTTCAACTGAAAAAGTCAATTTTCATCTGATTAACCAGAAAATTAAAGAATAATTGCATAGTATTCCAATGAATTGTGAAACCATCTACAATAAGGAAAAATGGTCAAAGGTCAACTTAAGTTCAAACTTCCAAAATCATAAAATTTCATTTGAGTAACTTAAAAATTAAAGAGTATGGAGATCTTAATGAATTGGGAAAACAACTAATATAATGTCAAAATGTCAAAGGTCTACTCAAGTTCAAACTTGTCAAATCAATTTTCAATTGAAAAATAGTCAATTTTCATCTGATTAACTAGGAAATTAAAGAATAATTGCATAGTATCTCAATGAATTGGGAAACCATCCATAAAAAGGTAAAAAGGTCAAAGGTCAACTCAAGGTCAAACTTCCAAAATCATAAATTTTCATCTGAGTAACTTGAAAATTAAAGAGCATGAGAATCTTAATGCATTGGGAAACCAACTGCAAGGTTAAAAGGTCAAAGGTCAACTCAAGATCAAACTTCAAAAATCATCAATTTTCCTCTGATTAAACAGAAAATTATAGAGCAAATGTATAGTGTCTCACATAATTGGAAACCAACCATTTTAAGGATAAAAGGTCAAAGGTCAACTCAAGGTCAAGTTTCTAAAATCATCAATTTTCATCTGATTAACTTGAAAATGAATTAAAAAATTCCAGTCTCTCACAGAATTGGGTAAACAACGAATATAAGGTCAAAATGTCAAAGGTCAACTCAAGGTCAAACTTGTCAAATTAATTTTCAACTGAAAAATAGTCAATTTTCATCTGATTAACTAGAAAATTAAAGAATAATTACATAGTATCTCAATGAATTGGGAAACCAACAATTGTAAGGATAAAAGGTCAACAAGGTCAAACTTCCAAAATCTAAATTTTCATCTGAGTAAATTGAAAATTAAAGAGTATATAGAATCTTAATGAATTGGGAAACGAACTCTAAGGTCAAAAGGTCAGAGGTCAAGTCAAGATCAAACTTCAAAAATCATCAATTTTACTCTGATTACACAGAAAATTAAAGAGCAACTGTATAGTGTCTCACATAATTGGAAACCAACCATTTTAAGGATAAAAGGTCAAAGGTCAACCCAAGGTCAAGTTTTTAAAATCATCAATTTTACTCTGATTAAACAGAAAATTGAAAAGCAAATGTATAGTGTCTCACATAATTGGAAACCAACAATTTTAAGGATAAAAAGTCAAAGGTCAACTCAAGGTCAAGTTTCTAAAATCATAAATTTTCATCTGATTAACTTGAAAATTAATCATCAATTCTATAATCTCCAACATAAATGGGAAAACAACTAATATAATGTCAAAATGTCAAAGGTCAACTCAAGGTCAAACTTGTCAAATTAATTTTCAACTGAAAAATAGTCAATTTTCATCTGATTAACCAGAAAATTAAAGAATAATTGCATCGTATCCCAATGAATTGGGAAACCAACTATCATACTGAAAAAGGTCAGAGGTCAACTTGAGGTCAAACTTCAAAAATCATCTATTTTACTCTGATTAAACAGAAAATTAAAGAGCAATTGCATAATGTCCCAATTAATTGGAAACCAACCATTTTAAGGATAAAAGGTCAAAGGTCAACTTAAGTTCAAACTTCCAAAATCATAAATTTTCATCTGAGTGACTTGAAAATTAAAGAGTCAGCAGATCTTAATGAATTGGGAAACAACTATAAGGTCAAAATGTCAAAGGTCGATTCAAGTTCAAACTTGTCAAATCAATTTTCAATTGAAAAATAGTCAATTTTCATCTGATTAACTAGGAAATTAAAGAATAATTGCATAGTATCTCAATGAATTGGGAAACCATCTACAAAAAGGTAAAAAGGTCAAAGGTCAACTCAAGGTCAAACTTCCAAAATCATAAATTTTCATCTGAGTAACTTGAAAATTAAAGAGCATGTAGAATCTTAATGCATTGGGAAACCAACTACAAGGTTAAAAGGTCAAAGGTCAACTCAAG
The DNA here is from genome assembly GCF_964187855.1 of Myxine glutinosa. Classification (NCBI taxonomy): domain Eukaryota; kingdom Metazoa; phylum Chordata; class Myxini; order Myxiniformes; family Myxinidae; genus Myxine; species Myxine glutinosa. The sequence continues at coordinate 129,593,045 of NC_136263.1, forward strand.
ATCAAACTTCAAAAATCATCAATTTTCCTCTGATTAAACAGAAAATTATAGAGCAAATGTATAGTGTCTCACATAATTGGAAACCAACCATTTTAAGGATAAAAGGTCAAAGGTGAACTCAAGGTCAAGCCTCTAAAATCATCAATTTTCATCTGATTAACTTGAAAATTAATAATCAATTCCATAATCTCCAACATAAATGGGAAAACAACTAATATAATGTCAAAATGTCAAAGGTCAACTCAAGGTCAAACTTGTCAAATCAATTTTCAACTGAAAAAGTCAATTTTCATTTGATTAACCAGAAAATTAAAGAGCATGAGAATCTTAATGCATTGGGAAACCAACTACAAGGTTAAAAGGTCAAAGGTCAACTCAAGGTCAAGTTTCTAAAATCATCAATTTTCATCTGATTAACTTGAAAATTAATTATCAATTCCATAGTCTCTAACATAAATGGGAAAACAACTAATATAATGACAAAATGTCAAAGGTCAACTCAAGGTCAAACTTGTCAAATCAATTTTCATCTGATTAACCAGAAAATTAAAGAATTTAATTGTTTAGTCTCTCAATGAATTTGGAAACCATAAATAATAATGTAAAAAGGTCAAATGTCAGCTTAAGGTCAAACTTCCAAAATAATAAATTTTCATCTGAGTACCTTGAAAATTAAAGAGTATGTAGAATCTTAATGAATTGGGTAATCCAACTATAAGGTCAAAAGGTCAGAGGTCAATTCAAGATCAAACTTCAAAAATTATCAATTTTACTCTGATTAAACAGAAAATTAAAGAGCAAATGTATAGTGTATCACATAATTGGAATCCAGCCATTTTAAGGATAAAAGGTCAAAGTTCAACTCAAGGTCAAGTTTCTAAAATCAGCTATTTTCATCTCATTAACTTGAAAATTAATAATCAATTCCATAATCTCCAACATCAATGGGAAAACAACGAATATAATGTCAAAATGTCAAAGGTCGACTCAAGTTCAAACTTGTCAAATCAATTGTCAATTGAAAAATAGTCAATTTTCATCTGATTAACTAGGAAATTAAAGAATAATTGCATAGTATCTCAATGAATTGGGAAACCATCGATAAAAAGGTAAAAAGGTCAAAGGTCAACTAGAGGTCAAACTTCCAAAATCATACATTTTCATCTGAGTAACTTGAAAATTAAAGAGCATGTAGAATCTTAATGCATTGGGAAACCAACTACAAGGATAAAAGATCAAACGTCAACTCAAGATCAAACTTCAAAAATCATCAATTTTCCTCTGATTAAACAGAAAATTATAGAGCAAATGTATAGTGTCTCACATAATTGGAAACCAACCATTTAAAGGATAAAAGGTCAAAGGTGAACTCAAGGTCAAGCCTCTAAAATCATCAATTTTCATCTGATTAACTTGAAAATTAATAATCAATTCCATAATCTCCAACATAAATGGGAAAACAACTAATATAATGTCAAAATGTCAAAGGTCAACTCAAGGTCAAACTTGTCAAATCAATTTTCAACTGAAAAAGTCAATTTTCATCTGATTAACCAGAAAATTAAAGAATAATTGCATAGTATTCCAATGAATTGTGAAACCATCTACAATAAGGAAAAATGGTCAAAGGTCAACTTAAGTTCAAACTTCCAAAATCATAAAATTTCATTTGAGTAACTTAAAAATTAAAGAGTATGGAGATCTTAATGAATTGGGAAAACAACTATAAGGTCAAAAGGTCAGAGGTCAATTCAAGATCAAACTTCAAAAATTATCAATTTTACTCTGATTAAACAGAAAATTAAAGAGCAAATGTATAGTGTATCATATAATTGGAAACCAACCATTTTAAGGATAAAAGGTCAAAGGTCAACTCAAGGTCAAGTTTCCAAAATCATCAATTTTCATCTGATTAACTTGAAAATTAATAATCAATTCTATAGTCTGTCACATAAATGGGAAAACAACTAATATAATGTCAAAATGTCAAAGGTCAACTCAAGGTCAAACTTGTCAAATTAATTTTCAACTGAAAAATAGTCAATTTTCATCTGATTAACTAGAAAATTAAAGAATAATTGCATAGTATCTCAATGAATTTGGAAACCAACTATAATACGGTAAAAGGTCAGAGGTCAACTTGAGGTCAAACTTCCAAAACCATCAATTTTACTCTGATTAATCAGAAAATTAAAGAGCAATTGCAGAATGTCTCAATTAATTGGAAACCAACCATTTTAAGATTTAAAGGTCAAAGGTCAACTCAAGGTCAAGTTTCTAAAATCATCAATTTTCATCTGATTAAACAGAAAATTAAAGAGCAATTGCATGGTATCTCAATGAATTGGGAAACCAACCATTTTAAGGATAAAAGGTCAACTCAAGGTCAAATTTCCAAAATCTAAATTTTCATCTGAGTAACTTCAAAATTAAAGAGTATATAGAATCTTAATGAATTGGGAAATGAACTATGAGGTAAAAAGGTCAAAGGTCAACTCAAGGTCAAACTTCCAAAATCATAAATTTTCATCTGAGTAACTTGAAAATTAAAGAGCATGTAGAATCTTAATGCATTGGGAAACCAACTACAAGGTTAAAAGGTCAAAGGTCAACTCAAGATCAAACTTCAAAAATCATCAATTTTCCTCTGATTAAACAGAAAATTATAGAGCAAATGTATAGTGTCTCACATAATTGGAAACCAACCATTTTAAGGATAAAAGGTCAAAGGTGAACTCAAGGTCAAGCCTCTAAAATCATCAATTTTCATCTGATTAACTTGAAAATTAATAATCAATTCCATAATCTCCAACATAAATGGGAAAACAACTAATATAATGTCAAAATGTCAAAGGTCAACTCAAGGTCAAACTTGTCAAATCAATTTTCAACTGAAAAAGTCAATTTTCATTTGATTAACCAGAAAATTAAAGAGCATGAGAATCTTAATGCATTGGGAAACCAACTACAAGGTTAAAAGGTCAAAGGTCAACTCAAGGTCAAGTTTCTAAAATCATCAATTTTCATTTGATTAACTTGAAAATTAATTATCAATTCCATAGTCTCTAACATAAATGGGAAAACAACTAATATAATGACAAAATGTCAAAGGTCAACTCAAGGTCAAACTTGTCAAATCAATTTTCATCTGATTAACCAGAAAATTAAAGAATAATTGTTTAGTCTCTCAATGAATTTGGAAACCATAAATAATAATGTAAAAAGGTCAAATGTCAGCTTAAGGTCAAACTTCCAAAATAATAAATTTTCATCTGAGTACCTTGAAAATTAAAGAGTATGTAGAATCTTAATGAATTGGGTAATCCAACTATAAGGTCAAAAGGTCAGAGGTCAATTCAAGATCAAACTTCAAAAATTATCAATTTTACTCTGATTAAACAGAAAATTAAAGAGCAAATGTATAGTGTATCACATAATTGGAATCCAGCCATTTTAAGGATAAAAGGTCAAAGGTCAACTCAAGGTCAAGTTTCTAAAATCAGCTATTTTCATCTCATTAACTTGAAAATTAATAATCAATTCCATAATCTCCAACATCAATGGGAAAACAACGAATATAATGTCAAAATGTCAAAGGTCGACTCAAGTTCAAACTTGTCAAATCAATTGTCAATTGAAAAATAGTCAATTTTCATCTGATTAACTAGGAAATTAAAGAATAATTGCATAGTATCTCAATGAATTGGGAAACCATCGATAAAAAGGTAAAAAGGTCAAAGGTCAACTAGAGGTCAAACTTCCAAAATCATACATTTTCATCTGAGTAACTTGAAAATTAAAGAGCATGTAGAATCTTAATGCATTGGGAAACCAACTACAAGGATAAAAGATCAAACGTCAACTCAAGATCAAACTTCAAAAATCATCAATTTTCCTCTGATTAAACAGAAAATTATAGAGCAAATGTATAGTGTCTCACATAATTGGAAACCAACCATTTAAAGGATAAAAGGTCAAAGGTGAACTCAAGGTCAAGCCTCTAAAATCATCAATTTTCATCTGATTAACTTGAAAATTAATAATCAATTCCATAATCTCCAACATAAATGGGAAAACAACTAATATAATGTCAAAATGTCAAAGGTCAACTCAAGGTCAAACTTGTCAAATCAATTTTCAACTGAAAAAGTCAATTTTCATCTGATTAACCAGAAAATTAAAGAATAATTGCATAGTATTCCAATGAATTGTGAAACCATCTACAATAAGGAAAAATGGTCAAAGGTCAACTTAAGTTCAAACTTCCAAAATCATAAAATTTCATTTGAGTAACTTAAAAATTAAAGAGTATGGAGATCTTAATGAATTGGGAAAACAACTATAAGGTCAAAAGGTCAGAGGTCAATTCAAGATCAAACTTCAAAAATTATCAATTTTACTCTGATTAAACAGAAAATTAAAGAGCAAATGTATAGTGTATCATATAATTGGAAACCAACCATTTTAAGGATAAAAGGTCAAAGGTCAACTCAAGGTCAAGTTTCCAAAATCATCAATTTTCATCTGATTAACTTGAAAATTAATAATCAATTCTATAGTCTGTCACATAAATGGGAAAACAACTAATATAATGTCAAAATGTCAAAGGTCAACTCAAGGTCAAACTTGTCAAATTAATTTTCAACTGAAAAATAGTCAATTTTCATCTGATTAACTAGAAAATTAAAGAATAATTGCATAGTATCTCAATGAATTTGGAAACCAACTATAATACGGTAAAAGGTCAGAGGTCAACTTGAGGTCAAACTTCCAAAACCATCAATTTTACTCTGATTAATCAGAAAATTAAAGAGCAATTGCAGAATGTCTCAATTAATTGGAAACCAACCATTTTAAGATTTAAAGGTCAAAGGTCAACTCAAGGTCAAGTTTCTAAAATCATCAATTTTCATCTGATTAAACAGAAAATTAAAGAGCAATTGCATGGTATCTCAATGAATTGGGAAACCAACCATTTTAAGGATAAAAGGTCAACTCAAGGTCAAATTTCCAAAATCTAAATTTTCATCTGAGTAACTTCAAAATTAAAGAGTATATAGAATCTTAATGAATTGGGAAATGAACTATGAGGTCAAAAGGTCAGAGGTCAAGTCAAGTTCAAACTTCAAAAATCATCAATTTTACTCTGATTAAACAGAAAATTATAGAGCAAATGTATAGTGTCTCACATAATTGGAAACCAACCATTTTAAGGATAAAAGGTCAAAGGTGAACTCAAGGTCAAGCCTCTAAAATCATCAATTTTCATCTGATTAACTTGAAAATTAATAATCAAATCCATAATCTCCAACATAAATGGGAAAACAACTAATATAATGTCAAAATGTCAAAGGTCAACTCAAGGTCAAACTTGTCAAATCCATTTTCAACTGAAAAATAGTCAATTTTCATCTGATTAACCAGAAAATTAAAGATTAATTGCATTGTATCTCAATGAATTGGGAAAACAACGATAATACGGAAAAAGGTCAGAGGTCAACTCGAGGTCAAACTTCAAAAATCATATATTGTACTCTGATTAAACAGAAAATTAAAGAGCAATTACATAATGTCTCAATGAATTGGAAACCAACTATTTTAAGGATAAAAGGTCAAAGGTCAACTCAAGGTCAAGTTTCTAAAATCATCAATTTTCATCTGATTAACTTGAAAATTAATTATCAATTCCATAGTCTCTAACATAAATGGGAAAACAACTAATATAATGACAAAATGTCAAAGGTCAACTCAAGGTCAAACTTGTCAAATCAATTTTCATCTGATTAACCAGAAATTTAAAGAATAATTGTTTAGTCTCTCAATGAATTTGGAAAACATAAATAATAATGTAAAAAGGTCAAATGTCAGCTTAAGGTCAAACTTCCAAAATAATAAATTTTCATCTGAGTACCTTGAAAATTAAAGAGTATGTAGAATCTTAATGAATTGGGTAATCCAACTATAAGGTCAAAAGGTCAGAGGTCAACTCAAGATCAAACTTCAAAAATCATCAATTTTACTCTAATTAAACATAAAATTAAAGAGCAATTGTATAGTGTCTCACATAATTGGAATCCAACCATTTTAAGGATAAAAGGTCAAAGGTCAACTCAAGGTCAAGTTTCTAAAATCAGCAATTTTCATCTCATTAACTTGAAAATTAATAATCAATTCCATTATCTCCAACATCAATGGGAAAACAACTAATATAATGTCAAAATGTCAAAGGTCGACTCAAGTTCAAACTTGTCAAATCAATTTTCAATTGAAAAATAGTCAATTTTCATCTGATTAACTAGGAAATTAAAGAATAATTGCATAGTATCTCAATGAATTGGGAAACCATCTATAAAAAGGTTAAAAAGGTCAAAGGTCAACTCAAGGTCAAACTTCCAAAATCATAAATTTTCATCTGAGTAACTTGAAAATTAAAGAGCATGAGGATCTTAATGCATTGGGAAACCAACTGCAAGGTTAAAAGGTCAAAGGTCAACTCAAGATCAAACTTCAAAAATCATCAATTTTCCTCTGATTAAACAGAAAATTATAGAGCAAATGTATAGTGTCTCACATAATTGGAAACCAACCATTTTAAGGATAAAAGGTCAAAGGTGAACTCAAGGTCAAGCCTCTAAAATCATCAATTTTCATCTGATTAACTTGAAAATTAATAATCAAATCCATAATCTCCAACATAAATGGGAAAACAACTAATATAATGTCAAAATGTCAAAGGTCAACTCAAGGTCAAACTTGTCAAATCAATTTTCAACTGAAAAATAGTCAATTTTCATCTGATTAACCAGAAAATTAAAGAATAATTGCATAGTATTCCAATGAATTGGGAAACCATCTACAATAAGGAAAAATGGTCAAAGGTCAACTTAAGTTCAAACTTCCAAAATCATAAATTTTCATTTGAGTAACTTAAAAATTAAAGAGTATGCAGATCTTAATGGATTGGGAAAACAACTATAAGGTCAAAAGGTCAGAGGTCAATTCAAGATCAAACGTCAAAAATTATCAATTTTACTCTGATTAAACAGAAAATTAAAGAGCAAATGTATAGTGTATCATATAATTGGAAACCAACCATTGTAAGGATAAAAGGTCAAAGGTCAACTCAAGGTCAAGTTTCTAAAATCATCAATTTTCATCTGATTAACTTGAAAATTAAAGAATATTTGCATCGTATCTTAATGAATTGGGAAACCAACTATTATACGGTGAAAAGGTCAGAGGTCAACCTCTGATTTTACTCTGACTCAACAATTTTACTCTGATTAAACAGAAAATTAAAGAGCAATTGCATAATGTCACACTTAATTGGAAACCAAACATTTTAAGGTTAAAAAGGTCCAAGGTCAATTAAAGGTCAAACTTCAAAATATAACAATTTTCTTCTGATTAAACAGAAAATTAAAGAGCAATTGCATAGTATCTCATTGAATTGGGAAACCAACCATTTTAAGGTTAAAAGGTCAAAGGTCAACTCAAGCTCAAGTTTCCAAAATCATCAATTTTCATCTCATTAACTTGAAAATTAATAATCAATTCCATAATCTCCAACATAAATGGGAAAACAACTAATATAATGTCAAAATGTCAAAGGTCAACTCAATGTCAAACTTGTCAAATTAATTTTCAACTGAAAAATAGTCAATTTTCATCTGATTAACCAGAAAATTAAAGAATAATTGAATCGTATCCCAATGAATTTGGAAACCAACTATCATACAGAAAAGGTCAGAGGTCAACTTGAGGTCAAACTTCAAAAATCATTTTTTTACTCTGATTAAACAGAAAATTAAAGAGCAATTGCATAATGTCCCAATTAATTGGAAACCAACCATTTTAAGGATAAAAGGTCAAAGGTCAACTGAAGTTCAAACTTCCAAAATCATAAATTTTCATCTGAGTAACTTGAAAATTAAAGAGTATGCAGATCTTAATGAATTGGGAAACAACTATAAGGTCAAAAGGTCAGAGGTCAATTCAAGATCAAACTTCAAAAATCATCTATTGTACTCTGATTAAACAGAAAATTAAAGAGCAATTGCAGAATGTCTCAATTAATTGGAAACCAACCATTTTAAGATTAAAAGGTCAAAGGTCAACTCAAGGTCAAGTTTCTAAAATCATCAATTTTCATCTGATTAAACAGAAAATTAAAGAACAATTGCATAGTATCTCAATGAGTTGGGAAACCAACCATTTTAAGGATAAGAGGTCAACTCAAGGTCAAGTTTCTAAAATCATCAATTTTCATCTGATTAACTTGAAAATTAATAATCAATTCCATAATCTCCAACATAAATGGGAAAACAACTAATATAATGTCAAAATGTCAAAGGTCAACTCAATGTCAAACTTGTCAAATTAATTTTCAACTGAAAAATAGTCAATTTTCATCTGATTAACCAGAAAATTAAAGAATAATTGAATCGTATCCCAATGAATTGGGAAACCAACTATCATACAGAAAAGGTCAGAGGTCAAGTTGAGGTCAAACTTCAAAAATCATTTTTTTACTCTGATTAAACAGAAAATTAAAGAGCAATTGCATAATGTCCCAATTAATTGGAAACCAACCATTTTAAGGATAAAAGGTCAAAGGTCAACTGAAGTTCAAACTTCCAAAATCATAAATTTTCATCTGAGTAACTTGAAAATTAAAGAGTATGCAGATCTTAATGAATTGGGAAACAACTATAAGGTCAAAAGGTCAGAGGTCAATTCAAGATCAAACTTCAAAAATCATCTATTGTACTCTGATTAAACAGAAAATTAAAGAGCAATTGCAGAATGTCTCAATTAATTGGAAACCAACCATTTTAAGATTAAAAGGTCAAAGGTCAACTCAAGGTCAAGTTTCTAAAATCATCAATTTTCATCTGATTAAACAGAAAATTAAAGAACAATTGCATAGTATCTCAATGAGTTGGGAAACCAACCATTTTAAGGATAAGAGGTCAACTCAAGGTCAAGTTTCTAAAATCATCAATTTTCATCTGATTAACTTGAAAATTAATTATCAATTCCATAATCTCTCACATAATTGGGAAAACAACTGATATAATGTCAAAATATCGAAGGTCAACTCAAGGTCAAACTTGTCAAATTAATTTTCAACTGAAAAATAGTCAATTTTCATCTGATTAACCAGAAAATTAAAGATTAATTGCATTGTATCTCAATGAATTGGGAAAACAACGATAATACGGAAAAAGGTCAGAGGTCAACTCGAGGTCAAACTTCAAAAATCATATATTGTACTCTGATTAAACAGAAAATTAAAGAGCAATTACATAATGTCTCAATGAATTGGAAACCAACTATTTTAAGGATAAAAGGTCAAAGGTCAACTCAAGGTCAAGTTTCTAAAATCATCAATTTTCATCTGATTAACTTGAAAATTAATTATCAATTCCATAGTCTCTAACATAAATGGGAAAACAACTAATATAATGACAAAATGTCAAAGGTCAACTCAAGGTCAAACTTGTCAAATCAATTTTCATCTGATTAACCAGAAATTTAAAGAATAATTGTTTAGTCTCTCAATGAATTTGGAAAACATAAATAATAATGTAAAAAGGTCAAATGTCAGCTTAAGGTCAAACTTCCAAAATAATAAATTTTCACCTGAGTACCTTGAAAATTAAAGAGTATGTAGAATCTTAATGAATTGGGTAATCCAACTATAAGGTCAAAAGGTCAGAGGTCAACTCAAGATCAAACTTCAAAAATCATCAATTTTACTCTAATTAAACATAAAATTAAAGAGCAATTGTATAGTGTCTCACATAATTGGAATCCAACCATTTTAAGGATAAAAGGTCAAAGGTCAACTCAAGGTCAAGTTTCTAAAATCAGCAATTTTCATCTCATTAACTTGAAAATTAATAATCAATTCCATTATCTCCAACATCAATGGGAAAACAACTAATATAATGTCAAAATGTCAAAGGTCGACTCAAGTTCAAACTTGTCAAATCAATTTTCAATTGAAAAATAGTCAATTTTCATCTGATTAACTAGGAAATTAAAGAATAATTGCATAGTATCTCAATGAATTGGGAAACCATCTATAAAAAGGTAAAAAGGTCAAAGGTCAACTCAAGGTCAAACTTCCAAAATCATAAATTTTCATCTGAGTAACTTGAAAATTAAAGAGCATGAGAATCTTAATGCATTGGGAAACCAACTGCAAGGTTAAAAGGTCAAAGGTCAACTCAAGATCAAACTTCAAAAATCATCAATTTTCCACTGATTAAACAGAAAATTATAGAGCAAATGTATAGTGTCTCACATAATTGGAAACCAACCATTTTAAGGATAAAAGGTCAAAGGTGAACTCAAGGTCAAGCCTCTAAAATCATCAATTTTCATCTGATTAACTTGAAAATTAATAATCAAATCCATAATCTCCAACATAAATGGGAAAACAACTAATATAATGTCAAAATGTCAAAGGTCAACTCAAGGTCAAACTTGTCAAATCAATTTTCAACTGAAAAATAGTCAATTTTCATCTGATTAACCAGAAAATTAAAGAATAATTGCATAGTATTCCAATGAATTGGGAAACCATCTACAATAAGGAAAAATGGTCAAAGGTCAACTTAAGTTCAAACTTCCAAAATCATAAATTTTCATTTGAGTAACTTAAAAATTAAAGAGTATGCAGATCTTAATGAATTGGGAAAACAACTATAAGGTCAAAAGGTCAGAGGTCAATTCAAGATCAAACGTCAAAAATTATCAATTTTACTCTGATTAAACAGAAAATTAAAGAGCAAATGTATAGTGTATCATATAATTGGAAACCAACCATTGTAAGGATAAAAGGTCAAAGGTCAACTCAAGGTCAAGTTTCTAAAATCATCAATTTTCATCTGATTAACTTGAAAATTAATAATCAATTCCATAGTCTGTCACATAAATGGGAAAACAACTAATATAATGTCAAAATGTCAAAGGTCAACTCAATGTCAAACTTGTCAAATTAATTTTCAACTGAAAAATAGTCAATTTTCATCTGATTAACCAGAAAATTAAAGAATAATTGAATCGTATCCCAATGAATTGGGAAACCAACTATCATACAGAAAAGGTCAGAGGTCAACTTGAGGTCAAACTTCAAAAATCATTTTTTTACTCTGATTAAACAGAAAATTAAAGAGCAATTGCATAATGTCCCAATTAATTGGAAACCAACCATTTTAAGGATAAAAGGTCAAAGGTCAACTGAAGTTCAAACTTCCAAAATCATAAATTTTCATCTGAGTAACTTGAAAATTAAAGAGTATGCAGATCTTAATGAATTGGGAAACAACTATAAGGTCAAAAGGTCAGAGGTCAATTCAAGATCAAACTTCAAAAATCATCTATTGTACTCTGATTAAACAGAAAATTAAAGAGCAATTGCAGAATGTCTCAATTAATTGGAAACCAACCATTTTAAGATTAAAAGGTCAAAGGTCAACTCAAGGTCAAGTTTCTAAAATCATCAATTTTCATCTGATTAAACAGAAAATTAAAGAACAATTGCATAGTATCTCAATGAGTTGGGAAACCAACCATTTTAAGGATAAGAGGTCAACTCAAGGTCAAGTTTCTAAAATCATCAATTTTCATCTGATTAACTTGAAAATTAATAATCAATTCCATAATCTCCAACATAAATGGGAAAACAACTAATATGATGTCAAAATGTCAAAGGTCAACTCAATGTCAAACTTGTCAAATTAATTTTCAACTGAAAAATAGTCAATTTTCATCTGATTAACCAGAAAATTAAAGAATAATTGAATCGTATCCCAATGAATTGGGAAACCAACTATCATACAGAAAAGGTCAGAGGTCAACTTGAGGTCAAACTTCAAAAATCATTTTTTTACTCTGATTAAACAGAAAATTAAAGAGCAATTGCATAATGTCCCAATTAATTGGAAACCAACCATTTTAAGGATAAAAGGTCAAAGGTCAACTGAAGTTCAAACTTCCAAAATCATAAATTTTCATCTGAGTAACTTGAAAATTAAAGAGTATGCAGATCTTAATGAATTGGGAAACAACTATAAGGTCAAAAGGTCAGAGGTCAATTCAAGATCAAACTTCAAAAATCATCAATTTTACTCTAATTAAACATAAAATTAAAGAGCAATTGTATAGTGTCTCACATAATTGGAATCCAACCATTTTAAGGATAAAAGGTCAAAGGTCAACTCAAGGTCAAGTTTCTAAAATCATCAATTTTCATCTGATTAACTTGAAAATTAATTATCAATTCCATAGTCTCTAACATAAATGGGAAAACAACTAATATAATGACAAAATGTCAACGGTCAACTCAAGGTCAAACTTGTCAAATCAATTTTCAATTGAAAAATAGTCAATTTTCATCTGATTAACTAGGAAATTAAAGAATAATTGCATAGTATCTCAATGAATTGGGAAACCATCTATAAAAAGGTTAAAAAGGTCAAAGGTCAACTCAAGGTCAAACTTCCAAAATCATAAATTTTCATCTGAGTAACTTGAAAATTAAAGAGCATGAGGATCTTAATGCATTGGGAAACCAACTGCAAGGTTAAAAGGTCAAAGGTCAACTCAAGATCAAACTTCAAAAATCATCAATTTTCCTCTGATTAAACAGAAAATTATAGAGCAAATGTATAGTGTCTCACATAATTGGAAACCAACCATTTTAAGGATAAAAGGTCAAAGGTGAACTCAAGGTCAAGCCTCTAAAATCATCAATTTTCATCTGATTAACTTGAAAATTAATAATCAAATCCATAATCTCCAACATAAATGGGAAAACAACTAATATAATGTCAAAATGTCAAAGGTCAACTCAAGGTCAAACTTGTCAAATCAATTTTCAACTGAAAAATAGTCAATTTTCATCTGATTAACCAGAAAATTAAAGAATAATTGCATAGTATTCCAATGAATTGGGAAACCATCTACAATAAGGAAAAATGGTCAAAGGTCAACTTAAGTTCAAACTTCCAAAATCATAAATTTTCATTTGAGTAACTTAAAAATTAAAGAGTATGCAGATCTTAATGGATTGGGAAAACAACTATAAGGTCAAAAGGTCAGAGGTCAATTCAAGATCAAACGTCAAAAATTATCAATTTTACTCTGATTAAACAGAAAATTAAAGAGCAAATGTATAGTGTATCATATAATTGGAAACCAACCATTGTAAGGATAAAAGGTCAAAGGTCAACTCAAGGTCAAGTTTCTAAAATCATCAATTTTCATCTGATTAACTTGAAAATTAAAGAATATTTGCATCGTATCTTAATGAATTGGGAAACCAACTATTATACGGTGAAAAGGTCAGAGGTCAACCTCTGATTTTACTCTGACTCAACAATTTTACTCTGATTAAACAGAAAATTAAAGAGCAATTGCATAATGTCACACTTAATTGGAAACCAAACATTTTAAGGTTAAAAAGGTCCAAGGTCAATTAAAGGTCAAACTTCAAAATATAACAATTTTCTTCTGATTAAACAGAAAATTAAAGAGCAATTGCATAGTATCTCATTGAATTGGGAAACCAACCATTTTAAGGTTAAAAGGTCAAAGGTCAACTCAAGCTCAAGTTTCCAAAATCATCAATTTTCATCTCATTAACTTGAAAATTAATAATCAATTCCATAATCTCCAACATAAATGGGAAAACAACTAATATAATGTCAAAATGTCAAAGGTCAACTCAATGTCAAACTTGTCAAATTAATTTTCAACTGAAAAATAGTCAATTTTCATCTGATTAACCAGAAAATTAAAGAATAATTGAATCGTATCCCAATGAATTGGGAAACCAACTATCATACAGAAAAGGTCAGAGGTCAACTTGAGGTCAAACTTCAAAAATCATTTTTTTACTCTGATTAAACAGAAAATTAAAGAGCAATTGCATAATGTCCCAATTAATTGGAAACCAACCATTTTAAGGATAAAAGGTCAAAGGTCAACTGAAGTTCAAACTTCCAAAATCATAAATTTTCATCTGAGTAACTTGAAAATTAAAGAGTATGCAGATCTTAATGAATTGGGAAACAACTATAAGGTCAAAAGGTCAGAGGTCAATTCAAGATCAAACTTCAAAAATCATCTATTGTACTCTGATTAAACAGAAAATTAAAGAGCAATTGCAGAATGTCTCAATTAATTGGAAACCAACCATTTTAAGATTAAAAGGTCAAAGGTCAACTCAAGGTCAAGTTTCTAAAATCATCAATTTTCATCTGATTAAACAGAAAATTAAAGAACAATTGCATAGTATCTCAATGAGTTGGGAAACCAACCATTTTAAGGATAAGAGGTCAACTCAAGGTCAAGTTTCTAAAATCATCAATTTTCATCTGATTAACTTGAAAATTAATTATCAATTCCATAATCTCTCACATAATTGGGAAAACAACTGATATAATGTCAAAATATCGAAGGTCAACTCAAGGTCAAACTTGTCAAATTAATTTTCAACTGAAAAATAGTCAATTTTCATCTGATTAACCAGAAAATTAAAGATTAATTGCATTGTATCTCAATGAATTGGGAAAACAACGATAATACGGAAAAAGGTCAGAGGTCAACTCGAGGTCAAACTTCAAAAATCATATATTGTACTCTGATTAAACAGAAAATTAAAGAGCAATTACATAATGTCTCAATGAATTGGAAACCAACTATTTTAAGGATAAAAGGTCAAAGGTCAACTCAAGGTCAAGTTTCTAAAATCATCAATTTTCATCTGATTAACTTGAAAATTAATTATCAATTCCATAGTCTCTAACATAAATGGGAAAACAACTAATATAATGACAAAATGTCAAAGGTCAACTCAAGGTCAAACTTGTCAAATCAATTTTCATCTGATTAACCAGAAATTTAAAGAATAATTGTTTAGTCTCTCAATGAATTTGGAAAACATAAATAATAATGTAAAAAGGTCAAATGTCAGCTTAAGGTCAAACTTCCAAAATAATAAATTTTCACCTGAGTACCTTGAAAATTAAAGAGTATGTAGAATCTTAATGAATTGGGTAATCCAACTATAAGGTCAAAAGGTCAGAGGTCAACTCAAGATCAAACTTCAAAAATCATCAATTTTACTCTAATTAAACATAAAATTAAAGAGCAATTGTATAGTGTCTCACATAATTGGAATCCAACCATTTTAAGGATAAAAGGTCAAAGGTCAACTCAAGGTCAAGTTTCTAAAATCAGCAATTTTCATCTCATTAACTTGAAAATTAATAATCAATTCCATTATCTCCAACATCAATGGGAAAACAACTAATATAATGTCAAAATGTCAAAGGTCGACTCAAGTTCAAACTTGTCAAATCAATTTTCAATTGAAAAATAGTCAATTTTCATCTGATTAACTAGGAAATTAAAGAATAATTGCATAGTATCTCAATGAATTGGGAAACCATCTATAAAAAGGTAAAAAGGTCAAAGGTCAACTCAAGGTCAAACTTCCAAAATCATAAATTTTCATCTGAGTAACTTGAAAATTAAAGAGCATGAGAATCTTAATGCATTGGGAAACCAACTGCAAGGTTAAAAGGTCAAAGGTCAACTCAAGATCAAACTTCAAAAATCATCAATTTTCCACTGATTAAACAGAAAATTATAGAGCAAATGTATAGTGTCTCACATAATTGGAAACCAACCATTTTAAGGATAAAAGGTCAAAGGTGAACTCAAGGTCAAGCCTCTAAAATCATCAATTTTCATCTGATTAACTTGAAAATTAATAATCAAATCCATAATCTCCAACATAAATGGGAAAACAACTAATATAATGTCAAAATGTCAAAGGTCAACTCAAGGTCAAACTTGTCAAATCAATTTTCAACTGAAAAATAGTCAATTTTCATCTGATTAACCAGAAAATTAAAGAATAATTGCATAGTATTCCAATGAATTGGGAAACCATCTACAATAAGGAAAAATGGTCAAAGGTCAACTTAAGTTCAAACTTCCAAAATCATAAATTTTCATTTGAGTAACTTAAAAATTAAAGAGTATGCAGATCTTAATGAATTGGGAAAACAACTATAAGGTCAAAAGGTCAGAGGTCAATTCAAGATCAAACGTCAAAAATTATCAATTTTACTCTGATTAAACAGAAAATTAAAGAGCAAATGTATAGTGTATCATATAATTGGAAACCAACCATTGTAAGGATAAAAGGTCAAAGGTCAACTCAAGGTCAAGTTTCTAAAATCATCAATTTTCATCTGATTAACTTGAAAATTAATAATCAATTCCATAGTCTGTCACATAAATGGGAAAACAACTAATATAATGTCAAAATGTCAAAGGTCAACTCAATGTCAAACTTGTCAAATTAATTTTCAACTGAAAAATAGTCAATTTTCATCTGATTAACCAGAAAATTAAAGAATAATTGAATCGTATCCCAATGAATTGGGAAACCAACTATCATACAGAAAAGGTCAGAGGTCAACTTGAGGTCAAACTTCAAAAATCATTTTTTTACTCTGATTAAACAGAAAATTAAAGAGCAATTGCATAATGTCCCAATTAATTGGAAACCAACCATTTTAAGGATAAAAGGTCAAAGGTCAACTGAAGTTCAAACTTCCAAAATCATAAATTTTCATCTGAGTAACTTGAAAATTAAAGAGTATGCAGATCTTAATGAATTGGGAAACAACTATAAGGTCAAAAGGTCAGAGGTCAATTCAAGATCAAACTTCAAAAATCATCTATTGTACTCTGATTAAACAGAAAATTAAAGAGCAATTGCAGAATGTCTCAATTAATTGGAAACCAACCATTTTAAGATTAAAAGGTCAAAGGTCAACTCAAGGTCAAGTTTCTAAAATCATCAATTTTCATCTGATTAAACAGAAAATTAAAGAACAATTGCATAGTATCTCAATGAGTTGGGAAACCAACCATTTTAAGGATAAGAGGTCAACTCAAGGTCAAGTTTCTAAAATCATCAATTTTCATCTGATTAACTTGAAAATTAATAATCAATTCCATAATCTCCAACATAAATGGGAAAACAACTAATATGATGTCAAAATGTCAAAGGTCAACTCAATGTCAAACTTGTCAAATTAATTTTCAACTGAAAAATAGTCAATTTTCATCTGATTAACCAGAAAATTAAAGAATAATTGAATCGTATCCCAATGAATTGGGAAACCAACTATCATACAGAAAAGGTCAGAGGTCAACTTGAGGTCAAACTTCAAAAATCATTTTTTTACTCTGATTAAACAGAAAATTAAAGAGCAATTGCATAATGTCCCAATTAATTGGAAACCAACCATTTTAAGGATAAAAGGTCAAAGGTCAACTGAAGTTCAAACTTCCAAAATCATAAATTTTCATCTGAGTAACTTGAAAATTAAAGAGTATGCAGATCTTAATGAATTGGGAAACAACTATAAGGTCAAAAGGTCAGAGGTCAATTCAAGATCAAACTTCAAAAATCATCAATTTTACTCTAATTAAACATAAAATTAAAGAGCAATTGTATAGTGTCTCACATAATTGGAATCCAACCATTTTAAGGATAAAAGGTCAAAGGTCAACTCAAGGTCAAGTTTCTAAAATCATCAATTTTCATCTGATTAACTTGAAAATTAATTATCAATTCCATAGTCTCTAACATAAATGGGAAAACAACTAATATAATGACAAAATGTCAACGGTCAACTCAAGGTCAAACTTGTCAAATCAATTTTCAATTGAAAAATAGTCAATTTTCATCTGATTAACTAGGAAATTAAAGAATAATTGCATAGTATCTCAATGAATTGGGAAACCATCTATAAAAAGGTTAAAAAGGTCAAAGGTCAACTCAAGGTCAAACTTCCAAAATCATAAATTTTCATCTGAGTAACTTGAAAATTAAAGAGCATGAGGATCTTAATGCATTGGGAAACCAACTGCAAGGTTAAAAGGTCAAAGGTCAACTCAAGATCAAACTTCAAAAATCATCAATTTTCCTCTGATTAAACAGAAAATTATAGAGCAAATGTATAGTGTCTCACATAATTGGAAACCAACCATTTTAAGGATAAAAGGTCAAAGGTGAACTCAAGGTCAAGCCTCTAAAATCATCAATTTTCATCTGATTAACTTGAAAATTAATAATCAAATCCATAATCTCCAACATAAATGGGAAAACAACTAATATAATGTCAAAATGTCAAAGGTCAACTCAAGGTCAAACTTGTCAAATCAATTTTCAACTGAAAAATAGTCAATTTTCATCTGATTAACCAGAAAATTAAAGAATAATTGCATAGTATTCCAATGAATTGGGAAACCATCTACAATAAGGAAAAATGGTCAAAGGTCAACTTAAGTTCAAACTTCCAAAATCATAAATTTTCATTTGAGTAACTTAAAAATTAAAGAGTATGCAGATCTTAATGGATTGGGAAAACAACTATAAGGTCAAAAGGTCAGAGGTCAATTCAAGATCAAACGTCAAAAATTATCAATTTTACTCTGATTAAACAGAAAATTAAAGAGCAAATGTATAGTGTATCATATAATTGGAAACCAACCATTGTAAGGATAAAAGGTCAAAGGTCAACTCAAGGTCAAGTTTCTAAAATCATCAATTTTCATCTGATTAACTTGAAAATTAAAGAATATTTGCATCGTATCTTAATGAATTGGGAAACCAACTATTATACGGTGAAAAGGTCAGAGGTCAACCTCTGATTTTACTCTGACTCAACAATTTTACTCTGATTAAACAGAAAATTAAAGAGCAATTGCATAATGTCACACTTAATTGGAAACCAAACATTTTAAGGTTAAAAAGGTCCAAGGTCAATTAAAGGTCAAACTTCAAAATATAACAATTTTCTTCTGATTAAACAGAAAATTAAAGAGCAATTGCATAGTATCTCATTGAATTGGGAAACCAACCATTTTAAGGTTAAAAGGTCAAAGGTCAACTCAAGCTCAAGTTTCCAAAATCATCAATTTTCATCTCATTAACTTGAAAATTAATAATCAATTCCATAATCTCCAACATAAATGGGAAAACAACTAATATAATGTCAAAATGTCAAAGGTCAACTCAATGTCAAACTTGTCAAATTAATTTTCAACTGAAAAATAGTCAATTTTCATCTGATTAACCAGAAAATTAAAGAATAATTGAATCGTATCCCAATGAATTGGGAAACCAACTATCATACAGAAAAGGTCAGAGGTCAACTTGAGGTCAAACTTCAAAAATCATTTTTTTACTCTGATTAAACAGAAAATTAAAGAGCAATTGCATAATGTCCCAATTAATTGGAAACCAACCATTTTAAGGATAAAAGGTCAAAGGTCAACTGAAGTTCAAACTTCCAAAATCATAAATTTTCATCTGAGTAACTTGAAAATTAAAGAGTATGCAGATCTTAATGAATTGGGAAACAACTATAAGGTCAAAAGGTCAGAGGTCAATTCAAGATCAAACTTCAAAAATCATCTATTGTACTCTGATTAAACAGAAAATTAAAGAGCAATTGCAGAATGTCTCAATTAATTGGAAACCAACCATTTTAAGATTAAAAGGTCAAAGGTCAACTCAAGGTCAAGTTTCTAAAATCATCAATTTTCATCTGATTAAACAGAAAATTAAAGAACAATTGCATAGTATCTCAATGAGTTGGGAAACCAACCATTTTAAGGATAAGAGGTCAACTCAAGGTCAAGTTTCTAAAATCATCAATTTTCATCTGATTAACTTGAAAATTAATAATCAATTCCATAATCTCCAACATAAATGGGAAAACAACTAATATAATGTCAAAATGTCAAAGGTCAACTCAATGTCAAACTTGTCAAATTAATTTTCAACTGAAAAATAGTCAATTTTCATCTGATTAACCAGAAAATTAAAGAATAATTGAATCGTATCCCAATGAATTGGGAAACCAACTATCATACAGAAAAGGTCAGAGGTCAAGTTGAGGTCAAACTTCAAAAATCATTTTTTTACTCTGATTAAACAGAAAATTAAAGAGCAATTGCATAATGTCCCAATTAATTGGAAACCAACCATTTTAAGGATAAAAGGTCAAAGGTCAACTGAAGTTCAAACTTCCAAAATCATAAATTTTCATCTGAGTAACTTGAAAATTAAAGAGTATGCAGATCTTAATGAATTGGGAAACAACTATAAGGTCAAAAGGTCAGAGGTCAATTCAAGATCAAACTTCAAAAATCATCTATTGTACTCTGATTAAACAGAAAATTAAAGAGCAATTGCAGAATGTCTCAATTAATTGGAAACCAACCATTTTAAGATTAAAAGGTCAAAGGTCAACTCAAGGTCAAGTTTCTAAAATCATCAATTTTCATCTGATTAAACAGAAAATTAAAGAACAATTGCATAGTATCTCAATGAGTTGGGAAACCAACCATTTTAAGGATAAGAGGTCAACTCAAGGTCAAGTTTCTAAAATCATCAATTTTCATCTGATTAACTTGAAAATTAATTATCAATTCCATAATCTCTCACATAATTGGGAAAACAACTGATATAATGTCAAAATATCGAAGGTCAACTCAAGGTCAAACTTGTCAAATTAATTTTCAACTGAAAAATAGTCAATTTTCATCTGATTAACCAGAAAATTAAAGATTAATTGCATTGTATCTCAATGAATTGGGAAAACAACGATAATACGGAAAAAGGTCAGAGGTCAACTCGAGGTCAAACTTCAAAAATCATATATTGTACTCTGATTAAACAGAAAATTAAAGAGCAATTACATAATGTCTCAATGAATTGGAAACCAACTATTTTAAGGATAAAAGGTCAAAGGTCAACTCAAGGTCAAGTTTCTAAAATCATCAATTTTCATCTGATTAACTTGAAAATTAATTATCAATTCCATAGTCTCTAACATAAATGGGAAAACAACTAATATAATGACAAAATGTCAAAGGTCAACTCAAGGTCAAACTTGTCAAATCAATTTTCATCTGATTAACCAGAAATTTAAAGAATAATTGTTTAGTCTCTCAATGAATTTGGAAAACATAAATAATAATGTAAAAAGGTCAAATGTCAGCTTAAGGTCAAACTTCCAAAATAATAAATTTTCACCTGAGTACCTTGAAAATTAAAGAGTATGTAGAATCTTAATGAATTGGGTAATCCAACTATAAGGTCAAAAGGTCAGAGGTCAACTCAAGATCAAACTTCAAAAATCATCAATTTTACTCTAATTAAACATAAAATTAAAGAGCAATTGTATAGTGTCTCACATAATTGGAATCCAACCATTTTAAGGATAAAAGGTCAAAGGTCAACTCAAGGTCAAGTTTCTAAAATCAGCAATTTTCATCTCATTAACTTGAAAATTAATAATCAATTCCATTATCTCCAACATCAATGGGAAAACAACTAATATAATGTCAAAATGTCAAAGGTCGACTCAAGTTCAAACTTGTCAAATCAATTTTCAATTGAAAAATAGTCAATTTTCATCTGATTAACTAGGAAATTAAAGAATAATTGCATAGTATCTCAATGAATTGGGAAACCATCTATAAAAAGGTAAAAAGGTCAAAGGTCAACTCAAGGTCAAACTTCCAAAATCATAAATTTTCATCTGAGTAACTTGAAAATTAAAGAGCATGAGAATCTTAATGCATTGGGAAACCAACTGCAAGGTTAAAAGGTCAAAGGTCAACTCAAGATCAAACTTCAAAAATCATCAATTTTCCACTGATTAAACAGAAAATTATAGAGCAAATGTATAGTGTCTCACATAATTGGAAACCAACCATTTTAAGGATAAAAGGTCAAAGGTGAACTCAAGGTCAAGCCTCTAAAATCATCAATTTTCATCTGATTAACTTGAAAATTAATAATCAAATCCATAATCTCCAACATAAATGGGAAAACAACTAATATAATGTCAAAATGTCAAAGGTCAACTCAAGGTCAAACTTGTCAAATCAATTTTCAACTGAAAAATAGTCAATTTTCATCTGATTAACCAGAAAATTAAAGAATAATTGCATAGTATTCCAATGAATTGGGAAACCATCTACAATAAGGAAAAATGGTCAAAGGTCAACTTAAGTTCAAACTTCCAAAATCATAAATTTTCATTTGAGTAACTTAAAAATTAAAGAGTATGCAGATCTTAATGAATTGGGAAAACAACTATAAGGTCAAAAGGTCAGAGGTCAATTCAAGATCAAACGTCAAAAATTATCAATTTTACTCTGATTAAACAGAAAATTAAAGAGCAAATGTATAGTGTATCATATAATTGGAAACCAACCATTGTAAGGATAAAAGGTCAAAGGTCAACTCAAGGTCAAGTTTCTAAAATCATCAATTTTCATCTGATTAACTTGAAAATTAATAATCAATTCCATAGTCTGTCACATAAATGGGAAAACAACTAATATAATGTCAAAATGTCAAAGGTCAACTCAATGTCAAACTTGTCAAATTAATTTTCAACTGAAAAATAGTCAATTTTCATCTGATTAACCAGAAAATTAAAGAATAATTGAATCGTATCCCAATGAATTGGGAAACCAACTATCATACAGAAAAGGTCAGAGGTCAACTTGAGGTCAAACTTCAAAAATCATTTTTTTACTCTGATTAAACAGAAAATTAAAGAGCAATTGCATAATGTCCCAATTAATTGGAAACCAACCATTTTAAGGATAAAAGGTCAAAGGTCAACTGAAGTTCAAACTTCCAAAATCATAAATTTTCATCTGAGTAACTTGAAAATTAAAGAGTATGCAGATCTTAATGAATTGGGAAACAACTATAAGGTCAAAAGGTCAGAGGTCAATTCAAGATCAAACTTCAAAAATCATCTATTGTACTCTGATTAAACAGAAAATTAAAGAGCAATTGCAGAATGTCTCAATTAATTGGAAACCAACCATTTTAAGATTAAAAGGTCAAAGGTCAACTCAAGGTCAAGTTTCTAAAATCATCAATTTTCATCTGATTAAACAGAAAATTAAAGAACAATTGCATAGTATCTCAATGAGTTGGGAAACCAACCATTTTAAGGATAAGAGGTCAACTCAAGGTCAAGTTTCTAAAATCATCAATTTTCATCTGATTAACTTGAAAATTAATAATCAATTCCATAATCTCCAACATAAATGGGAAAACAACTAATATGATGTCAAAATGTCAAAGGTCAACTCAATGTCAAACTTGTCAAATTAATTTTCAACTGAAAAATAGTCAATTTTCATCTGATTAACCAGAAAATTAAAGAATAATTGAATCGTATCCCAATGAATTGGGAAACCAACTATCATACAGAAAAGGTCAGAGGTCAACTTGAGGTCAAACTTCAAAAATCATTTTTTTACTCTGATTAAACAGAAAATTAAAGAGCAATTAAATAATGTCCCAATTAATTGGAAACCAACCATTTTAAGGATAAAAGGTCAAAGGTCAACTGAAGTTCAAACTTCCAAAATCATAAATTTTCATCTGAGTAACTTGAAAATTAAAGAGTATGCAGATCTTAATGAATTGGGAAACAACTATAAGGTCAAAAGGTCAGAGGTCAATTCAAGATCAAACTTCAAAAATCATCAATTTTACTCTAATTAAACATAAAATTAAAGAGCAATTGTATAGTGTCTCACATAATTGGAATCCAACCATTTTAAGGATAAAAGGTCAAAGGTCAACTCAAGGTCAAGTTTCTAAAATCATCAATTTTCATCTGATTAACTTGAAAATTAATTATCAATTCCATAGTCTCTAACATAAATGGGAAAACAACTAATATAATGACAAAATGTCAACGGTCAACTCAAGGTCAAACTTGTCAAATCAATTTTCATCTGATTAACCAGAAATTTAAAGAATAATTGTTTAGTCTCTCAATGAATTTGGAAAACATAAATAATAATGTAAAAAGGTCAAATGTCAGCTTAAGGTCAAACTTCCAAAATAATAAATTTTCATCTGAGTACCTTGAAAATTAAAGAGTATGTAGAATCTTAATGAATTGGGTAATCCAACTATAAGGTCAAAAGGTCAGAGGTCAACTCAAGATCAAACTTCAAAAATCATCAATTTTACTCTAATTAAACATAAAATTAAAGAGCAATTGTATAGTGTCTCACATAATTGGAATCCAACCATTTTAAGGATAAAAGGTCAAAGGTCAACTCAAGGTCAAGTTTCTAAAATCAGCAATTTTCAACTCATTAACTTGAAAATTAATAATCAATTCCATTATCTCCAACATCAATGGGAAAACAACTAATATAATGTCAAAATGTCAAAGGTCGACTCAAGTTCAAACTTGTCAAATCAATTTTCAATTGAAAAATAGTCAATTTTCATCTGATTAACTAGGAAATTAAAGAATAATTGCATAGTATCTCAATGAATTGGGAAACCATCTATAAAAAGGTAAAAAGGTCAAAGGTCAACTCAAGGTCAAACTTCCAAAATCATAAATTTTCATCTGAGTAACTTGAAAATTAAAGAGCATGAGAATCTTAATGCATTGGGAAACCAACTGCAAGGTTAAAAGGTCAAAGGTCAACTCAAGATCAAACTTCAAAAATCATCAATTTTCCTCTGATTAAACAGAAAATTATAGAGCAAATGTACAGTGTCTCACATAATTGGAAACCAACCATTTTAAGGATAAAAGGTCAAAGGTGAACTCAAGGTCAAGCCTCTAAAATCATCAATTTTCATCTGATTAACTTGAAAATTAATAATCAATTCCATAATCTCCAACAAATGGGAAAACAACTAATATAATGTCAAAATGTCAAAGGTCAACTCAAGGTCAAACTTGTCAAATCAATTTTCAACTGAAAAATAGTCAATTTTCATCTGATTAACCAGAAAATTAAAGAATAATTGCATAGTATTCCAATGAATTGGGAAACCATCTACAATAAGGAAAAATGGTCAAAGGTCAACTTAAGTTCAAACTTCCAAAATCATAAATTTTCATTTGAGTAACTTAAAAATTAAAGAGTATGCAGATCTTAATGAATTGGGAAAACAACTATAAGGTCAAAAGGTCAGAGGTCAATTCAAGATCAAACGTCAAAAATTATCAATTTTACTCTGATTAAATAGAAAATTAAAGAGCAAATGTATAGTGTATCATATAATTGGAAACCAACCATTGTAAGGATAAAAGGTCAAAGGTCAACTCAAGGTCAAGTTTCTAAAATCATCAATTTTCATCTGATTAACTTGAAAATTAATAATCAATTCCATAGTCTGTCACATAAATGGGAAAACAACTAATATAATGTCAAAATGTCTAAGGTCAACTCAAGGTCAAACTTGTCAAATCAATTTTCAACTGAAAAATAGTCAATTTTCATCTGATTAACCAGAAAATTAAAGAATATTTGCATCGTATCTTAATGAATTGGGAAACCAACTATTATACGGTGAAAAGGTCAGAGGTCAACCTCTGATTTTACTCTGACTCAACAATTTTACTCTGATTAAACAGAAAATTAAAGAGCAATTGCATAATGTCACACTTAATTGGAAACCAAACATTTTAAGGTTAAAAAGGTCCAAGGTCAATTAAAGGTCAAACTTCAAAATATAACAATTTTCTTCTGATTAAACAGAAAATTAAAGAGCAATTGCATAGTATCTCATTGAATTGGGAAACCAACCATTTTAAGGTTAAAAGGTCAAAGGTCAACTCAAGCTCAAGTTTCCAAAATCATCAATTTTCATCTCATTAACTTGAAAATTAATAATCAATTCCATAATCTCCAACATAAATGGGAAAACAACTAATATAATGTCAAAATGTCAAAGGTCAACTCAATGTCAAACTTGTCAAATTAATTTTCAACTGAAAAATAGTCAATTTTCATCTGATTAACCAGAAAATTAAAGAATAATTGAATCGTATCCCAATGAATTGGGAAACCAACTATCATACAGAAAAGGTCAGAGGTCAACTTGAGGTCAAACTTCAAAAATCATTTTTTTACTCTGATTAAACAGAAAATTAAAGAGCAATTGCATAATGTCCCAATTAATTGGAAACCAACCATTTTAAGGATAAAAGGTCAAAGGTCAACTGAAGTTCAAACTTCCAAAATCATAAATTTTCATCTGAGTAACTTGAAAATTAAAGAGTATGCAGATCTTAATGAATTGGGAAACAACTATAAGGTCAAAAGGTCAGAGGTCAATTCAAGATCAAACTTCAAAAATCATCTATTGTACTCTGATTAAACAGAAAATTAAAGAGCAATTGCAGAATGTCTCAATTAATTGGAAACCAACCATTTTAAGATTAAAAGGTCAAAGGTCAACTCAAGGTCAAGTTTCTAAAATCATCAATTTTCATCTGATTAAACAGAAAATTAAAGAACAATTGCATAGTATCTCAATGAGTTGGGAAACCAACCATTTTAAGGATAAGAGGTCAACTCAAGGTCAAGTTTCTAAAATCATCAATTTTCATCTGATTAACTTGAAAATTAATTATCAATTCCATAATCTCTCACATAATTGGGAAAACAACTGATATAATGTCAAAATATCAAAGGTCAACTCAAGGTCAAACTTGTCAAATTAATTTTCAACTGAAAAATAGTCAATTTTCATCTGATTAACCAGAAAATTAAAGATTAATTGCATTGTATCTCAATGAATTGGGAAAACAACGATAATACGGAAAAATGTCAGAGGTCAACTCGAGGTCAAACTTCAAAAATCATATATTGTACTCTGATTAAACAGAAAATTAAAGAGCAATTACATAATGTCTCAATGAATTGGAAACCAACTATTTTAAGGATAAAAGGTCAAAGGTCAACTCAAGGTCAAGTTTCTAAAATCATCAATTTTCATCTGATTAACTTGAAAATTAATTATCAATTCCATAGTCTCTAACATAAATGGGAAAACAACTAATATAATGACAAAATGTCAAAGGTCAACTCAAGGTCAAACTTGTCAAATCAATTTTCATCTGATTAACCAGAAATTTAAAGAATAATTGTTTAGTCTCTCAATGAATTTGGAAAACATAAATAATAATGTAAAAAGGTCAAATGTCAGCTTAAGGTCAAACTTCCAAAATAATAAATTTTCATCTGAGTACCTTGAAAATTAAAGAGTATGTAGAATCTTAATGAATTGGGTAATCCAACTATAAGGTCAAAAGGTCAGAGGTCAACTCAAGATCAAACTTCAAAAATCATCAATTTTACTCTAATTAAACATAAAATTAAAGAGCAATTGTATAGTGTCTCACATAATTGGAATCCAACCATTTTAAGGATAAAAGGTCAAAGGTCAACTCAAGGTCAAGTTTCTAAAATCAGCAATTTTCATCTCATTAACTTGAAAATTAATAATCAATTCCATTATCTCCAACATCAATGGGAAAACAACTAATATAATGTCAAAATGTCAAAGGTCGACTCAAGTTCAAACTTGTCAAATCAATTTTCAATTGAAAAATAGTCAATTTTCATCTGATTAACTAGGAAATTAAAGAATAATTGCATAGTATCTCAATGAATTGGGAAACCATCTATAAAAAGGTAAAAAGGTCAAAGGTCAACTCAAGGTCAAACTTCCAAAATCATAAATTTTCATCTGAGTAACTTGAAAATTAAAGAGCATGAGAATCTTAATGCATTGGGAAACCAACTGCAAGGTTAAAAGGTCAAAGGTCAACTCAAGATCAAACTTCAAAAATCATCAATTTTCCTCTGATTAAACAGAAAATTATAGAGCAAATGTACAGTGTCTCACATAATTGGAAACCAACCATTTTAAGGATAAAAGGTCAAAGGTGAACTCAAGGTCAAGCCTCTAAAATCATCAATTTTCATCTGATTAACTTGAAAATTAATAATCAATTCCATAATCTCCAACAAATGGGAAAACAACTAATATAATGTCAAAATGTCAAAGGTCAACTCAAGGTCAAACTTGTCAAATCAATTTTCAACTGAAAAATAGTCAATTTTCATCTGATTAACCAGAAAATTAAAGAATAATTGCATAGTATTCCAATGAATTGGGAAACCATCTACAATAAGGAAAAATGGTCAAAGGTCAACTTAAGTTCAAACTTCCAAAATCATAAATTTTCATTTGAGTAACTTAAAAATTAAAGAGTATGCAGATCTTAATGAATTGGGAAAACAACTATAAGGTCAAAAGGTCAGAGGTCAATTCAAGATCAAACGTCAAAAATTATCAATTTTACTCTGATTAAATAGAAAATTAAAGAGCAAATGTATAGTGTATCATATAATTGGAAACCAACCATTGTAAGGATAAAAGGTCAAAGGTCAACTCAAGGTCAAGTTTCTAAAATCATCAATTTTCATCTGATTAACTTGAAAATTAATAATCAATTCCATAGTCTGTCACATAAATGGGAAAACAACTAATATAATGTCAAAATGTCTAAGGTCAACTCAAGGTCAAACTTGTCAAATCAATTTTCAACTGAAAAATAGTCAATTTTCATCTGATTAACCAGAAAATTAAAGAATATTTGCATCGTATCTTAATGAATTGGGAAACCAACTATTATACGGTGAAAAGGTCAGAGGTCAACCTCTGATTTTACTCTGACTCAACAATTTTACTCTGATTAAACAGAAAATTAAAGAGCAATTGCATAATGTCACACTTAATTGGAAACCAAACATTTTAAGGTTAAAAAGGTCCAAGGTCAATTAAAGGTCAAACTTCAAAATATAACAATTTTCTTCTGATTAAACAGAAAATTAAAGAGCAATTGCATAGTATCTCATTGAATTGGGAAACCAACCATTTTAAGGTTAAAAGGTCAAAGGTCAACTCAAGCTCAAGTTTCCAAAATCATCAATTTTCATCTCATTAACTTGAAAATTAATAATCAATTCCATAATCTCCAACATAAATGGGAAAACAACTAATATAATGTCAAAATGTCAAAGGTCAACTCAATGTCAAACTTGTCAAATTAATTTTCAACTGAAAAATAGTCAATTTTCATCTGATTAACCAGAAAATTAAAGAATAATTGAATCGTATCCCAATGAATTGGGAAACCAACTATCATACAGAAAAGGTCAGAGGTCAACTTGAGGTCAAACTTCAAAAATCATTTTTTTACTCTGATTAAACAGAAAATTAAAGAGCAATTGCATAATGTCCCAATTAATTGGAAACCAACCATTTTAAGGATAAAAGGTCAAAGGTCAACTGAAGTTCAAACTTCCAAAATCATAAATTTTCATCTGAGTAACTTGAAAATTAAAGAGTATGCAGATCTTAATGAATTGGGAAACAACTATAAGGTCAAAAGGTCAGAGGTCAATTCAAGATCAAACTTCAAAAATCATCTATTGTACTCTGATTAAACAGAAAATTAAAGAGCAATTGCAGAATGTCTCAATTAATTGGAAACCAACCATTTTAAGATTAAAAGGTCAAAGGTCAACTCAAGGTCAAGTTTCTAAAATCATCAATTTTCATCTGATTAAACAGAAAATTAAAGAACAATTGCATAGTATCTCAATGAGTTGGGAAACCAACCATTTTAAGGATAAGAGGTCAACTCAAGGTCAAGTTTCTAAAATCATCAATTTTCATCTGATTAACTTGAAAATTAATTATCAATTCCATAATCTCTCACATAATTGGGAAAACAACTGATATAATGTCAAAATATCAAAGGTCAACTCAAGGTCAAACTTGTCAAATTAATTTTCAACTGAAAAATAGTCAATTTTCATCTGATTAACCAGAAAATTAAAGATTAATTGCATTGTATCTCAATGAATTGGGAAAACAACGATAATACGGAAAAATGTCAGAGGTCAACTCGAGGTCAAACTTCAAAAATCATATATTGTACTCTGATTAAACAGAAAATTAAAGAGCAATTACATAATGTCTCAATGAATTGGAAACCAACTATTTTAAGGATAAAAGGTCAAAGGTCAACTCAAGGTCAAGTTTCTAAAATCATCAATTTTCATCTGATTAACTTGAAAATTAATTATCAATTCCATAGTCTCTAACATAAATGGGAAAACAACTAATATAATGACAAAATGTCAAAGGTCAACTCAAGGTCAAACTTGTCAAATCAATTTTCATCTGATTAACCAGAAATTTAAAGAATAATTGTTTAGTCTCTCAATGAATTTGGAAAACATAAATAATAATGTAAAAAGGTCAAATGTCAGCTTAAGGTCAAACTTCCAAAATAATAAATTTTCATCTGAGTACCTTGAAAATTAAAGAGTATGTAGAATCTTAATGAATTGGGTAATCCAACTATAAGGTCAAAAGGTCAGAGGTCAACTCAAGATCAAACTTCAAAAATCATCAATTTTACTCTAATTAAACATAAAATTAAAGAGCAATTGTATAGTGTCTCACATAATTGGAATCCAACCATTTTAAGGATAAAAGGTCAAAGGTCAACTCAAGGTCAAGTTTCTAAAATCAGCAATTTTCATCTCATTAACTTGAAAATTAATAATCAATTCCATTATCTCCAACATCAATGGGAAAACAACTAATATAATGTCAAAATGTCAAAGGTCGACTCAAGTTCAAACTTGTCAAATCAATTTTCAATTGAAAAATAGTCAATTTTCATCTGATTAACTAGGAAATTAAAGAATAATTGCATAGTATCTCAATGAATTGGGAAACCATCTATAAAAAGGTAAAAAGGTCAAAGGTCAACTCAAGGTCAAACTTCCAAAATCATAAATTTTCATCTGAGTAACTTGAAAATTAAAGAGCATGAGAATCTTAATGCATTGGGAAACCAACTGCAAGGTTAAAAGGTCAAAGGTCAACTCAAGATCAAACTTCAAAAATCATCAATTTTCCTCTGATTAAACAGAAAATTATAGAGCAAATGTATAGTGTCTCACATAATTGGAAACCAACCATTTTAAGGATAAAAGGTCAAAGGTGAACTCAAGGTCAAGCCTCTAAAATCATCAATTTTCATCTGATTAACTTGAAAATTAATAATCAAATCCATAATCTCCAACATAAATGGGAAAACAACTAATATAATGTCAAAATGTCAAAGGTCAACTCAAGGTCAAACTTGTCAAATCAATTTTCAACTGAAAAATAGTCAATTTTCATCTGATTAACCAGAAAATTAAAGAATAATTGCATAGTATTCCAATGAATTGGGAAACCATCTACAATAAGGAAAAATGGTCAAAGGTCAACTTAAGTTCAAACTTCCAAAATCATAAATTTTCATTTG
Source organism: Myxine glutinosa (assembly GCF_964187855.1). Classification (NCBI taxonomy): domain Eukaryota; kingdom Metazoa; phylum Chordata; class Myxini; order Myxiniformes; family Myxinidae; genus Myxine; species Myxine glutinosa. Next base: position 129,624,352 of record NC_136263.1, read on the forward strand.
AGTAACTTAAAAATTAAAGAGCATGAGAATCTTAATGCATTGGGAAACCAACTGCAAGGTTAAAAGGTCAAAGGTCAACTCAAGATCAAACTTCAAAAATCATCAATTTTCCTCTGATTAAACAGAAAATTATAGAGCAAATGTATAGTGTATCATATAATTGGAAACCAACCATTGTAAGGATAAAAGGTCAAAGGTCAACTCAAGGTCAAGTTTCTAAAATCATCAATTTGCATCTGATTAACTTGAAAATTAATAATCAATTCCATAATCTGTCACATAAATGGGAAAACAACTAATATAATGTCAAAATGTCTAAGGTCAACTCAAGGTCAAACTTGTCAAATCAATTTTCAACTGAAAAATAGTCAATTTTCATCTGATTAACCAGAAAATTAAAGAATATTTGCATCGTATCTTAATGAATTGGGAAACCAACTATTATACGGTGAAAAGGTCAGAGGTCAACCTCTGATTTTACTCTGACTCAACAATTTTACTCTGATTAAACAGAAAATTAAAGAGCAATTGCATAATGTCACACTTAATTGGAAACCAAACATTTTAAGGTTAAAAAGGTCCAAGGTCAATTAAAGGTCAAACTTCAAAATATAACAATTTTCTTCTGATTAAACAGAAAATTAAAGAGCAATTGCATAGTATCTCATTGAATTGGGAAACCAACCATTTTAAGGTTAAAAGGTCAAAGGTCAACTCAAGCTCAAGTTTCCAAAATCATCAATTTTCATCTCATTAACTTGAAAATTAATAATCAATTCCATAATCTCCAACATAAATGGGAAAACAACTAATATAATGTCAAAATGTCAAAGGTCAACTCAATGTCAAACTTGTCAAATTAATTTTCAACTGAAAAATAGTCAATTTTCATCTGATTAACCAGAAAATTAAAGAATAATTGAATCGTATCCCAATGAATTGGGAAACCAACTATCATACAGAAAAGGTCAGAGGTCAACTTGAGGTCAAACTTCAAAAATCATCTATTTTACTCTGATTAAACAGAAAATTAAAGAGCAATTGCATAATGTCCCAATTAATTGGAAACCAACCATTTTAAGGATAAAAGGTCAAAGGCCAACTGAAGTTCAAACTTCCAAAATCATAAATTTTCATCTGAGTAACTTGAAAATTAAAGAGTATGCAGATCTTAATGAATTGGGAAACAACTATAAGGTCAAAAGGTCAGAGGTCAATTCAAGATCAAACTTCAAAAATCATCTATTGTACTCTGATTAAACAGAAAATTAAAGAGCAATTGCAGAATGTCTCAATTAATTGGAAACCAACCATTTTAAGATTAAAAGGTCAAAGGTCAACTCAAGGTCAAGTTTCTAAAATCATCAATTTTCATCTGATTAAACAGAAAATTAAAGAACAATTGCATAGTATCTCAATGAGTTGGGAAACCAACCATTTTAAGGATAAGAGGTCAACTCAAGGTCAAGTTTCTAAAATCATCAATTTTCATCTGATTAACTTGAAAATTAATTATCAATTCCATAATCTCTCACATAATTGGGAAAACAACTGATATAATGTCAAAATATCAAAGGTCAACTCAAGGTCAAACTTGTCAAATTAATTTTCAACTGAAAAATAGTCAATTTTCATCTGATTAACCAGAAAATTAAAGATTAATTGCATTGTATCTCAATGAATTGGGAAAACAACGATAATACGGAAAAAGGTCAGAGGTCAACTCGAGGTCAAACTTCAAAAATCATATATTGTACTCTGATTAAACAGAAAATTAAAGAGCAATTACATAATGTCTCAATGAATTGGAAACCAACTATTTTAAGGATAAAAGGTCAAAGGTCAACTCAAGGTCAAGTTTCTAAAATCATCAATTTTCATCTGATTAACTTGAAAATTAATTATCAATTCCATAGTCTCTAACATAAATGGGAAAACAACTAATATAATGACAAAATGTCAAAGGTCAACTCAAGGTCAAACTTGTCAAATCAATTTTCATCTGATTAACCAGAAATTTAAAGAATAATTGTTTAGTCTCTCAATGAATTTGGAAAACATAAATAATAATGTAAAAAGGTCAAATGTCAGCTTAAGGTCAAACTTCCAAAATAATAAATTTTCATCTGAGTACCTTGAAAATTAAAGAGTATGTAGAATCTTAATGAATTGGGTAATCCAACTATAAGGTCAAAAGGTCAGAGGTCAACTCAAGATCAAACTTCAAAAATCATCAATTTTACTCTAATTAAACATAAAATTAAAGAGCAATTGTATAGTGTCTCACATAATTGGAATCCAACCATTTTAAGGATAAAAGGTCAAAGGTCAACTCAAGGTCAAGTTTCTAAAATCAGCAATTTTCATCTCATTAACTTGAAAATTAATAATCAATTCCATTATCTCCAACATCAATGGGAAAACAACTAATATAATGTCAAAATGTCAAAGGTCGACTCAAGTTCAAACTTGTCAAATCAATTTTCAATTGAAAAATAGTCACTTTTCATCTGATTAACTAGAAAATTAAAGAATAATTGCATAGTATCTCAATGAATTGGGAAACCATCTATAAAAAGGTAAAAAGGTCAAAGGTCAACTCAAGGTCAAACTTCCAAAATCATAAATTTTCATCTGAGTAACTTGAAAATTAAAGAGCATGAGAATCTTAATGCATTGGGAAACCAACTGCAAGGTTAAAAGGTCAAAGGTCAACTCAAGATCAAACTTCAAAAATCATCAATTTTCCTCTGATTAAACAGAAAATTATAGAGCAAATGTATAGTGTCTCACATAATTGGAAACCAACCATTTTAAGGATAAAAGGTCAAAGGTGAACTCAAGGTCAAGCCTCTAAAATCATCAATTTTCATCTGATTAACTTGAAAATTAATAATCAAATCCATAATCTCCAACATAAATGGGAAAACAACTAATATAATGTCAAAATGTCAAAGGTCAACTCAAGGTCAAACTTGTCAAATCAATTTTCAACTGAAAAATAGTCAATTTTCATCTGATTAACCAGAAAATTAAAGAATAATTGCATAGTATTCCAATGAATTGGGAAACCATCTACAATAAGGAAAAATGGTCAAAGGTCAACTTAAGTTCAAACTTCCAAAATCATAAATTTTCATTTGAGTAACTTAAAAATTAAAGAGTATGCAGATCTTAATGAATTGGGAAAACAACTATAAGGTCAAAAGGTCAGAGGTCAATTCAAGATCAAACGTCAAAAATTATCAATTTTACTCTGATTAAACAGAAAATTAAAGAGCAAATGTATAGTGTATCATATAATTGGAAACCAACCATTGTAAGGATAAAAGGTCAAAGGTCAACTCAAGGTCAAGTTTCTAAAATCATCAATTTTCATCTGATTAACTTGAAAATTAATAATCAATTCCATAGTCTGTCACATAAATGGGAAAACAACTAATATAATGTCAAAATGTCTAAGGTCAACTCAAGGTCAAACTTGTCAAATCAATTTTCAACTGAAAAATAGTCAATTTTCATCTGATTAACCAGAAAATTAAAGAATATTTGCATCGTATCTTAATGAATTGGGAAACCAACTATTATACGGTGAAAAGGTCAGAGGTCAACCTCTGATTTTACTCTGACTCAACAATTTTACTCTGATTAAACAGAAAATTAAAGAGCAATTGCATAATGTCACACTTAATTGGAAACCAAACATTTTAAGGTTAAAAAGGTCCAAGGTCAATTAAAGGTCAAACTTCAAAATATAACAATTTTCTTCTGATTAAACAGAAAATTAAAGAGCAATTGCATAGTATCTCATTGAATTGGGAAACCAACCATTTTAAGGTTAAAAGGTCAAAGGTCAACTCAAGCTCAAGTTTCCAAAATCATCAATTTTCATCTCATTAACTTGAAAATTAATAATCAATTCCATAATCTCCAACATAAATGGGAAAACAACTAATATAATGTCAAAATGTCAAAGGTCAACTCAATGTCAAACTTGTCAAATTAATTTTCAACTGAAAAATAGTCAATTTTCATCTGATTAACCAGAAAATTAAAGAATAATTGAATCGTATCCCAATGAATTGGGAAACCAACTATCATACAGAAAAGGTCAGAGGTCAACTTGAGGTCAAACTTCAAAAATCATCTATTTTACTCTGATTAAACAGAAAATTAAAGAGCAATTGCATAATGTCCCAATTAATTGGAAACCAACCATTTTAAGGATAAAAGGTCAAAGGCCAACTGAAGTTCAAACTTCCAAAATCATAAATTTTCATCTGAGTAACTTGAAAATTAAAGAGTATGCAGATCTTAATGAATTGGGAAACAACTATAAGGTCAAAAGGTCAGAGGTCAATTCAAGATCAAACTTCAAAAATCATCTATTGTACTCTGATTAAACAGAAAATTAAAGAGCAATTGCAGAATGTCTCAATTAATTGGAAACCAACCATTTTAAGATTAAAAGGTCAAAGGTCAACTCAAGGTCAAGTTTCTAAAATCATCAATTTTCATCTGATTAAACAGAAAATTAAAGAACAATTGCATAGTATCTCAATGAGTTGGGAAACCAACCATTTTAAGGATAAGAGGTCAACTCAAGGTCAAGTTTCTAAAATCATCAATTTTCATCTCATTAACTTGAAAATTAATTATCAATTCCATAATCTCTCACATAATTGGGAAAACAACTGATATAATGTCAAAATATCAAAGGTCAACTCAAGGTCAAACTTGTCAAATTAATTTTCAACTGAAAAATAGTCAATTTTCATCTGATTAACCAGAAAATTAAAGATTAATTGCATTGTATCTCAATGAATTGGGAAAACAACGATAATACGGAAAAAGGTCAGAGGTCAACTCGAGGTCAAACTTCAAAAATCATATGTTGTACTCTGATTAAACAGAAAATTAAAGAGCAATTACATAATGTCTCAATGAATTGGAAACCAACTATTTTAAGGATAAAAGGTCAAAGGTCAACTCAAGGTCAAGTTTCTAAAATCATCAATTTTCATCTGATTAACTTGAAAATTAATTATCAATTCCATAGTCTCTAACATAAATGGGAAAACAACTAATATAATGACAAAATGTCAAAGGTCAACTCAAGGTCAAACTTGTCAAATCAATTTTCATCTGATTAACCAGAAATTTAAAGAATAATTGTTTAGTCTCTCAATGAATTTGGAAAACATAAATAATAATGTAAAAAGGTCAAATGTCAGCTTAAGGTCAAACTTCCAAAATAATAAATTTTCATCTGAGTACCTTGAAAATTAAAGAGTATGTAGAATCTTAATGAATTGGGTAATCCAACTATAAGGTCAAAAGGTCAGAGGTCAACTCAAGATCAAACTTCAAAAATCATCAATTTTACTCTAATTAAACATAAAATTAAAGAGCAATTGTATAGGGTCTCACATAATTGGAATCCAACCATTTTAAGGATAAAAGGTCAAAGGTCAACTCAAGGTCAAGTTTCTAAAATCAGCAATTTTCATCTCATTAACTTGAAAATTAATAATCAATTCCATTATCTCCAACATCAATGGGAAAACAACTAATATAATGTCAAAATGTCAAAGGTCGACTCAAGTTCAAACTTGTCAAATCAATTTTCAATTGAAAAATAGTCAATTTTCATCTGATTAACTAGGAAATTAAAGAATAATTGCATAGTATCTCAATGAATTGGGAAACCATCTATAAAAAGGTAAAAAGGTCAAAGGTCAACTCAAGGTCAAACTTCCAAAATCATAAATTTTCATCTGAGTAACTTGAAAATTAAAGAGCATGAGAATCTTAATGCATTGGGAAACCAACTGCAAGGTTAAAAGGTCAAAGGTCAACTCAAGATCAAACTTCAAAAATCATCAATTTTCCTCTGATTAAACAGAAAATTATAGAGCAAATGTATAGTGTCTCACATAATTGGAAACCAACCATTTTAAGGATAAAAGGTCAAAGGTGAACTCAAGGTCAAGCCTCTAAAATCATCAATTTTCATCTGATTAACTTGAAAATTAATAATCAAATCCATAATCTCCAACATAAATGGGAAAACAACTAATATAATGTCAAAATGTCAAAGGTCAACTCAAGGTCAAACTTGTCAAATCAATTTTCAACTGAAAAATAGTCAATTTTCATCTGATTAACCAGAAAATTAAAGAATAATTGCATAGTATTCCAATGAATTGGGAAACCATCTACAATAAGGAAAAATGGTCAAAGGTCAACTTAAGTTCAAACTTCCAAAATCATAAATTTTCATTTGAGTAACTTAAAAATTAAAGAGTATGCAGATCTTAATGAATTGGGAAAACAACTATAAGGTCAAAAGGTCAGAGGTCAATTCAAGATCAAACGTCAAAAATTATCAATTTTACTCTGATTAAACAGAAAATTAAAGAGCAAATGTATAGTGTATCATATAATTGGAAACCAACCATTGTAAGGATAAAAGGTCAAAGGTCAACTCAAGGTCAAGTTTCTAAAATCATCAATTTTCATCTGATTAACTTGAAAATTAATAATCAATTCCATAGTCTGTCACATAAATGGGAAAACAACTAATATAATGTCAAAATGTCTAAGGTCAACTCAAGGTCAAACTTGTCAAATCAATTTTCAACTGAAAAATAGTCAATTTTCATCTGATTAACCAGAAAATTAAAGAATATTTGCATCGTATCTTAATGAATTGGGAAACCAACTATTATACAGTGAAAAGGTCAGAGGTCAACCTCTGATTTTACTCTGACTCAACAATTTTACTCTGATTAAACAGAAAATTAAAGAGCAATTGCATAATGTCACACTTAATTGGAAACCAAACATTTTAAGGTTAAAAAGGTCCAAGGTCAATTAAAGGTCAAACTTCAAAATATAACAATTTTCTTCTGATTAAACAGAAAATTAAAGAGCAATTGCATAGTATCTCAATGAATTGGGAAACCAACCATTTTAAGGTTAAAAGATCAAAGGTCAACTCAAGCTCAAGTTTCCAAAATCATCAATTTTCATCTCATTAACTTGAAAATTAATAATCAATTCCATAGTCTGTCACATAAATGGGAAAACAACTAATATAATGTCAAAATGTCAAAGGTCAACTCAAGGTCAAACTTGACAAATTAATTTTCAACTGAAAAATAGTCAATTTTCATCTGATTAACTAGAAAATTAAAGAGTATGTAGAATCTTAATGAATTGGGTAATCCAACTACAAGGTTAAAAGGTCAAAGGTCAACTCAAGATCAAACCTCAAAAATCATCAATTTTACTCTGATTAAACAGAAAATTGAAGAGCAAGTGTATGGTGTCTCACATAATTGGAAACCAAGCCTCGATTCAGTATACAAAAAAACAAAACAACCATTTTAAGGATAAAAAGTCAAAGGTGAACTCAAGGTCAAGCCTCTAAAATCATCAATTTTCATCTGATTAACTTGAAAATTAATAATCAATTCCATAATCTCCAACATAAATGGGAGAACAACTAATATAATGTCAAAATGTCAAAGGAGCACCCCGCTCTGCTCACCAAACTCTCCTCCTATGTTATCCATGGAAATCTCCACGCATGGCTTGCGGATTTCCTCTCTGGTCATAGTCAACGTGTGGCCCTGAATGGAATTCTCTCATCCCCCCCTTCCTGTTCAGGCTGGAGTTCCACAAGGCAGTGTTCCGGGCCCTGTGCTTTTTCTGGTCTTCATCAATGATCTCTCTGACTCTCTTGAAAATCCTCTGTATCTCTTTGCTGATGACTCTACTCTCTGTCGCTCCATTCTTCATCCCTCAGATCGGCAGTCTGCTGCCTCCTCACTCTCTGCAGACCTGGACAAAATCACAGACTGGGCAAACAAGTGGAACATGTCTTTCAATCCTGACAAATCTCACACTCTTACGATGTCTCTCCGAAAAGACCGACTGGACAACCCTCCCATCCACTTTCTGAATAATCCTCTCCAAGAAGTTCTGTCACTCAAGCTTTTGGGTCTCACTATCTGCCATGATCTTTCCTGGGAAAACCACATTTCAAATCTGGCCTCCAAAGCCAGTCGCCGACTGGGCATCCTCAGTCATGCGAAGTCCTTCCTTGGCACACCTGAGCTCCTCACCACATACAAGGCTTTCATCCACAGCTCAATGGAATACTGCTCTCCCCTCTGGGCTGGTGCTCCTGCCTCACACCTAGCTTGTCTTCACGCTGTTGAAACCAAAGCATTCAGAATCATTTGAATCTCCCGCGATGAAGCTAACTCCAACGGCCTCTCACTCACTCACCGCAGGCAGGTTGGTGGTCTTTCCATCTTCTACCGACTCCTCTCTGGCCTTACCCCCCCAGCTCTCTCTGGGCTCTGTCCAGCAAATATTCCTACAGGTCGCACAAGATCTGCATGCAACCCTCTTATGGTCAAACTGCCAAAATCAAGACTCTCTGCTCACCTTCACTCCTTCATTCCTCTTTTCTCCCGCCTCTGGAACAAACTCCCTCACTCTCTTCAATCCCACTCCACCCTCCAGGTCTTTAAAACAGCTCTTCCCCCATCCAAAACCTTGATCTTTTCTACCCCCGCTAATTTCACACCAATTCCACTTTTTTGAAATACCAACTTCTGTCCTGGAATTCCTTGGTGTCCTTGTGTTTTATACTTCTCCCTCCACCCCCCCCCCCCCTTCCCACGCCTCCTACCCCCAAGCCCTCTCCCTTCCACACATCTCCCTGCTGTCAAATGTTGTGTTTGTGTGCTTCCCCTTCTCTCCCCATCTTGTTTTCCGCTCCCTCTTTTTATATATTTTGTTTGTCTGGTTGATTTGTTTGTGAAGTAAATGTTAGCTCTTTCACGAGCCTCGATTCAGTATACAAAAAAAAAAAAAAAAAAAAAAAAAATCAATCAGATGAAAATTGACTATTTCCAGATGAAAATTAATGATCTTCCGATCAAATTTGATGATTTTAGATGCTTGACCTTGAGTTTACCTTTTAACTTTTGACCTCAACAATAGTTGGTTTACCAATTCAGTGACTCAATATGCAAAGGCTGTTCAACTTTCAAGTCAATCGGGTTAAAAGTGATGATTTTAGAAATTCGACCTCAAGATGACCATTGATCTTTGACCTCAAAATCAATAAGCTTCTCAGTTTTGACTACCTCTACAACGTGTTAAAGTGTCATGAAGACCAGTTTAAAATTGTGACTTGTAGATTAAAATTGTGAGTGACAAACAAATAGACAAACAAAAAAAAACAGAATAAAAAAGTCAAGCGAACAATACACCTGATAGATCTTTGATTTTGCAAGTAACAAACAAACAAACAAGAAATATGTCAAGCATAGTAAAATACATGTGAAATCCCTAATATAAGTTGTTGACCTTTGGCCGATGCTGACCTTTTGCCTTATGTTGACATAAAAAAAACAATTAGTGGTTGAATTCATTGATCTGATACGCATATGGTCTTCAAATTTCAAGTCCATTGGATGAAAATTGAGGATCTAGAAAATCGGCATATGTTAACTTTTTGGCTGATGTTGACCCAAAATAATTGGTAGTTTAATTGAATTACCAAATGTGCAAATTTCCTTTAAATTTCAAGTCAATCGGATGAAACCTGGCAATTTTAGAAATTTGGCCGATGTTGGCCCATGAAATCATTACAGGTAATATATTGTTCTTTTTGATTATTTAATGATACATATATATATATATATATATATATATATATACGTATATATATATTATATATATATATATATATATATATATATATATATATATATATATATATATATATGTATATATATATATATATATATATATATATATATATATATATATATATATATATATATATATATATATATATATATATATATATATATACGTATGTCGGGAATCAAACCATGATCCACAACGAGGATAAGAAGTAACAGGCGTTTATTGAAAGACCAAATCGCAGCTGCGGAGGAGGGAGAGCAGATACTGCACAAATGAAAAGCATTCGTCGCTGGCTCGGTGCCGACCCTCCTAATGAACAGGTGAACCGAGGTTCGTTTATTGAAAGAGGATTGTAAAAACCAAGTATCCGACATATCCCTTCTCTTGTCTCGTCGAGGCAACATATCCAAAGAGACAACGTGCCACATCACGCTTTATTCGCAAGCAAGAGCATGGTGGTGTGTGTGGCCACAACAGGCTTTATTGAAAGAGGATTGTGTGATGTGGGTGCCTCCCAAAGGCATGCCATGCACCCAAAGCGCCACGCGTGCCCTTGGAAGGTGTGTCATGTTGTTCGTGTTTGGAACATGAGGGTCCAGAACATGAAAGTCCATTAACGTTTCGGACCCACAACGAAGGCACCTGGTCTGGCCGGGGATGTCGCCCGGAGGGTTTCCCAACCCACCCTTGGAGCAGCAGAGGTGCAGCTGAAATTCCCCCCAATCGAAGGGCTCCCCGTCTTCGCACAGACGCGGTCCTTGCAGATCTTCAAAGTTAATCGACGTCCATGCTCATGAGGCCTTGTACATGCTGCTGTTCTGAGGAGTACATAATGTTGTCGGTATCTTGTGTCATGTGTTCCTGGTCAGGATACAGAGCATTAAAATCCAAAGTATTCAAAGTGAAGAGAGAAACTTCCTTTATGTCGAAGTCTTCCATGGACGCATAATCAGCTTGTGGGTCCAGAGTATCCATGTCGGGTCCCTTGACTGCCAGACCCAGCGTCGCAATCAGATCCACAGTTGGATTGGTTGGAGGTGCGCAGCTGTGAGCTTGTAATACATAAGAAGCATTAGACAGTTCCCGCAAGGGGTTTACAACAAAATCATCACAATTAACAAATAAATCAACACTGTCTTCAGAAGCGCCGGTCACAACAGCCTCATCGAGGGCTCGTTCAGGTCGACGGCCTCGGTAGTCAAGACCATGGTCGTTGTCGGCGGTGTCTTCATTTTCCATCCTGAAAAATACTTTCTCACGCAGAGGAGGACTAAAGATTTCATTAGTGCCCCCCAGATCACCACCCCGATTATCACTGCCAGTGCGGTCAACAACCACTTTACTATTGTACCTGTCCATCCCGAAAACCAATCAGTGAGCCAGCTAAATTTATAAGAGTTCTCACATGCAATCCGATCGACCGTTAAAGTGTGGCTAGTTTTCCTTAATCTCACTATTGCGGCTGACACCCCTTCGGATGGATCTGGTATGTATGTGCAACATTTTCCCTCTACTATCCCACATACCCCTCCTTTCTCTACCAGGAGCATGTCCAAAGCCACCCGATTCTGCATTACCATTGTGCGCATATGAACCACTGTGTCCAATAATACATCATGGGCCATAGCGGTGTCGTTAGCCACCTTTTCTAGGGCCAAAGCCAACTTATCTATCCGGAAACTATCCATAACTGTGCCCGCTCCTGGGAAGAAGAAACCTAACACCTTTTCCCATATGCTTCCATGTAGTTTAGTTCTTCCATCTTTTGTATACTGAATCGAGGCTCGTGAAAGAGCGAACATTTATTTCACAAACAAATCAACCAGACAAACAAAACACACAAAAAGAGGGAGTGGAAGACAAGATGGGGAGAGAAGGGGAAGCACACAAACACAACATTTGAGAGAAGGGAGATGGATCTTAGTTCCATACTGACCTCCTATGTCGCCTGTCCAGGGACTTTGGATCTAACTCGTCCAGTATCGTGACGTCTGGAAAGACCGAGCCAAGATAACATGTGCCACCCCAATTATTTGGTAAATAGGGGAAGCCTTATCGCCGCATATAAACATTGTACCATGGGGTGGGACTAGGTGGGCGGATAAGCACTGGATTCCCTTTGTCACTCCATTAATCCTACTAACCCCCCTAGAAAATGTTATAGCCGTTATGTTGTGGTTGTGTTTATCTTGCAGTATTATCCGTAGTGTAATCCTGGCGCTCCCCCTTTCCAGCCTCCCGGGGAGAGTGTAGGCACATTCTGATTCCCCCATAAGCAAATGGCCGGAGCCCTGGAGGCAGACCATCCCTTTCTGCGGTTTGACCCAGACGGGGGCAGGCCTCTCGGCCACATGGGCAATCATTGAAGGGCGATAATTAAACTGCCGATTACAACTCTTACCGTTGCCAACCCCCTCTCTTTCCAGAGTGGTGACTAAACATGGGGAATCGATAGGTTGTGAGCAAAGATCATTAAGGGACAGAGGTAGCACTATCATTTGTATTCCAGTGGTGCCTGCTTGGGGAAAGTGCATGCATGACCAGCAGTGAGTCCTATTCTGAATTGTCGCCACCTCTCTTGCTACCTTCCAATATGTGTTTTCACCCCTTTTGGGGGCCTTGTCCTGGGGGTGCGGTGTGAGTATGTACTAGTAGTGTATATATGTTGCTTCTGGGACACTCTCATTTTTCCCATTGACTTACATGTTAATTTTTCCCCTCCCTCATTGCCCCTAAACACCTCTATTTCTCTCACCCTGTTCTTTACGAACCTTCTAACCTTTTGACATGTTATCCTTATTCATTAGACCACTTAAACAATGGTCCTTCTGTGTGAACCTGTGATCCTTCTGACCTTATGGACCTTTTAACCTTTTACTCTTAATATCATCTGGTGAATCATCTTTGACCCACTCAAACATCGATCCTACAAATATTTGTTTATGCGTGGGAAATAATTTAATTATCTTGCCACTCTCTTCACCATCTAATATATTAACAAAAAATATGTTTGAGTTTGGTTCTTTATTAAGATATTTTAACTGAGCTAAGATAAAATGGTAAACCTCCCTCAATGTTCTTGTTTGAGCGCATCCAGTGCCACACACTTTTTGGTAGGCTCTGTCCACCTTTTGTTAAGCTCCGTCCACTTTTTGGTAAGCCCCGCCCTTTTGTTAAGCCCCGCCCACTTTTTGCTAAACCCCACCCACTTTTGCTAAGCCCCACCCACTTTTTGCTAAGCCCCACCCACTTTATAAACTCTTTAGCATTGTATCATTTCCAGGTAATACATTACATCATTTTCAGGGAATTCCCATCACATCATTTCCAGTTAAGACATGCCCAGGGAATTTCCACAGGAAATGACACACCCAGCCCTTCTTATAAAAGGCACCGACCACACAGGCTTTTTCAAACACGCTTTCTGCTTCACTTGAGAATGGACTACTATGCCGAAATGGAATGGGATAACTTTGGTATCCCTTGGAGTCCTACTACCTGTGAAGCACTCAACCTTCAGATTGATGAACTGGACTCGAACCTCTTATCAATGGAGGTAAGTTTGTTTATTTATTTATTTATTTATTTATTTAATTAATTATTAATTTAATTATTTCTTTTAATTTTTTTTTTTTTTAGATGAGACTCGTGTAAGAGTTAACAAAGTTTATTTTAATATTCATAGAGCTTGATTTATACAAATAAAAATATTGTATTAAATTAATACATTGTTATTTTCTTTCACAGGAAATTGTATCTGAGATACGAAATGAAAATTCTGCTTTTAACACAACTTGGGATGAAGTTATTTTTTTGTTTGAAGACAATTTGAACAACCAAGACCCCCAGAACGAGTTCTACCTTGATGACCCAGCCAAAGAGTTATACCTTGGAGATCCACAAAATCCTGAAAAAGAGTTTTACCATGATGATACTTGTTGTGAGTTATCAAAACAAAACCCACTGAACAAGTTCTACCTTGATGAGCCAGAATACAAGTCATACATTGGAGACCCACAAATTTCTGAAAATTGGGAAAGGGGAGTTCTCCCTGATGGTCCGCAGTTATACTATGTGAGACACATCATAGAAACCCTAAAAAATTGGGCAAGGAGAGTTCTCCCTGATGGTCCGCAGTTATACTATGTGAGACACATCATAGAAACCCTAAAAAATTGGGCAAGGAGAGTTCTCCCTGATGGTCTGCAGTTATACTACGTGAGACACATCATAGAAACCCTAAAAAATTGGGAAAGGGAAGTTTTCCCTGATGGTCCGCAGTTATACTATGTGAGACTTATCACGGAAACCCCCAATATTTCTGAAAATTGTGGTTCTACCTTGGGGACTTGGAAAGATGGTTATATTTTTGGAGACTCGGAATGGGGGTTTTGTTTTGATGACTCGGAATGTGATACCTATCTTGGAGGCTCAACAGGAATGTGGTTATACCTTGGGAACTTGGAAAGTTGGTTTTATTTTGGAGACTCTACCTGTGGGGTTCCTCTTGGAGACTATTTGAATTCTAAAGCAATGAACAATGTTCTTTATTTAATGACGCTTGATTTAAGCAATATCAAGAAAGTTCGAGGAAGAAAATGCTGGAAAATTCTTTCTTCCCATTTCTACTTCTTCAAACTTGAAAGCCTTGAAAGACAGAATTGGTGGAAGAGGAAAAAAAAAGAAAAAGAAATACGTATTTTAAAAAAGAAGAAAAGAAAGATTATGTTAGGGTTTGGGTGGGATTTTGAATGTGAGGGTTAGGGATGGGGTTGGGTTAGGGTTGGGATTTTGAATGTGAGGGTTAGGGTTGGGGTTGGGTTAGGGATGGGGTTGGGTTAGGGATGGGGTTGGGTTAGGGATGGGTTGGGTTAGGGATGGGGTTGGGTTAGGGATGGGTTTGGGTTAGGGATGGGGTTGGGTTAGGGTTGGGATTTTGAATGTGAGGGTTAGGGTTGGGGTTGGGTTAGGGATGGGATTGGGTTAGGGTTGGGATTTTGAATGTGAGGGTTAGGGATGGGTTGGGTTAGGGATGGGGTTGGGTTAGGGATGGGGTTGGGTTAGGGTTGGGATTTTGAATGTGAGGGTTAGGGTTGGGGTTGGGTTAGGGATGGGGTTGGGTTAGGGATGGGGTTGGGTTAGGGATGGGGTTGGGTTAGGGATGGGTTGGGTTAGGGATGGGGTTGGGTTAGGGATGGGTTTGGGTTAGGGATGGGGTTGGGTTAGGGTTGGGGTGGGGTTAGGGTTTGTATATTATTATGACTCACTCACACATACACACACACACAAAAGTTAAGCCCCAACTAAAAAGTTGTGGGATTCTGTGTTTGGGGTTCACAGATTTAAAAACGTATCCCCATTATACACACACAAAAGTTAAGCCCCAACTGGAAAGTTGAGGGATTCTGTGTTTGGGGTTCACAGATTTAAAAACGTATCCCCATTATACACACACAAAAGTTAAGCCCCAACTAAAAAGTTGTGGGATTCTGTGTTTGGGGTTCACAGATTTAAAAACGTATCCCCATTATACACACACAAAAGTTAAGCCCCAACTAAAAAGTTGTGGGATTCTGTGTTTGGGGTTCACAGATTTAAAAACGTATCCCCATTACATTTTATTTATTTATTTATTATTTTCAAGGGTATTAGCTGCTTACTTGTGTTTTTTGTAATTCTTGCGAGTAAAATGAACCCAAGATTTCTTCTCCATTTAAATCATATAATTTGTAGGTCCAAGGGTTTGTAGCCATTACATCAACGATTTTAAATAATTCATTAGTCCATCTCTTTGTATAACCTTTCTCAAAATGGCTTTTCCATTTGTATATTCTTACAATATCACCAACTTTGAACTTGGGCTTTCTCAAATTAATCTCCTTTTCATATTCTAATTTTGTAAATGTTTCTGATGGTTTTGATTTTGTTGATGAATGAACTGTATTATTGTAATTATCATAATATCCTGAATTAAATACACCCATTTTTGAGAACCGAGTTGTGTGAATTTTTTATATAATTTCTCTTTTAAAGTATGATTAAAACGCTCAATAACAACTCCCTTTCCTTCATTAAAGGTGCTGTATAATTTAATACCCTTCCCCTTAAGAAATTTCATGAATATTTTGTTATCGAACTCTGTTCCCTCATCAGTCCATAACTTCTTTGGTTTCCTTTTATCCCGATCAAATATTAGCTTAAAGGCTAACATTAAAGTATCACCCCTTTTATTTTTTAAAGGGACAACCCAGGCAAATCTACTCCTCAAATCAATAACGGTTAAAGCATACCTGTATCCCCTGTCATTATTCAATTCAATTAAATCAGCGGACCCATATGTGGTCGGTGTATTTAGAATAAACGTTCCTTCTTTTAAACTTTGTGATTATAGGTTTGTGTAATTCTTCAGCCAAAAGCTCCTCAGTCTTGATGACATCATTAGAGCCTAATAGTTTTTTGAGGAATAACCAAGACCAAGTTTCAATTTTGCATTTATCAAATTTCTCACAATAAACCTATCAACTTTCTCTCTCAACGTTGGATTTTGTATCAAAGACAAATTATACAACATTTCGCTGTCGGCTTTATGTTTTTCAGTCAACGTAGTGGTTTTCCCATAAGCAATATCATGCTTCATACACATTTCGTCAACCCTATTTGTAGGTTTAGACCAAGGTTTAGGATTGTCAGCCTCATCTAATCTTTTATCCAAGTTTGTTCCTGGACCACAGAAAGAATACCCTGGAAGGTGTAATTCCCCTGGAATTCCAGTTGTTGTAAATTTACTTCCTGACAGAAACTTTTGTATGTCTCCTCCTCTTTTAGGAGAGATGAATTGGCACTTTTTAGAGCCACATACTTGACATATTCCTTTTTGATAAACTCTATTATTTTTAGCTTTAACATAAGAGATATTTTTAGATTTAGTTTTCTTTTTACATTTGAGACAATAACTCATATTTATTTATCAGAAAAATTCCGACAGAGTATCAAAACCTTTTTGGTTTTCAACATATACATTTCAATCTTTATTTTTAAAACATAAAGAATCCTAAGGAATGCCTTCACTCTCTCCTCCATTTATTTACAAATAAAAACTAACTAAAGTCAATGACACCAACATCATCAATCACATAATCTTTACCTTCTTCTTCTTCTTCTTCTTCACCACTTTCTCGTTTAAATGTCCTCCCTGAAATTGAAGACATTGACGTTGTTATTTTTGAAACCATTATCTTCCTAAGAGTTGTTAATTCTTTAATTTCCTCTTCGGTGCATTGAGATTGATTTATTTGCTGTAATACACCCAATCTTTTACGAATCTCACTGATTTCCATCTTTTTATATTTTTCCTCCCTCTCTCTTTGCTCCCTTTCCTCCCTCTCCTCCTTCTCCTTTTTCTCCCTCTCCTCCTCCTTTTTCTCCCTTTCCTCCTTCTCCTTTTTCTCTCTTTCCTCCTTCTCTTCTTTAACTCCTTCCTCATTTATCTTCGCAATTTTTGATATCAATATTTTCACAGCATTCATTCTTTCTTTATTTTCCTCTTCGGTGAGTTGAGATTGATCTTCTTGCTGTAATACATCCACTCTTTTTTGAATCGCTCTGATTTCCATCTCCCTCTCCTCCCTCTCTCTTTGTTCCCTCTCCTCCTTCTCTCTTTTCTCTCTTTTCTCCTTCTCTTCTTCAACTCCTTCCTCATCCCTTGCTACCCTTGAGTTTAAACCCCAAATAATATTATACATATACTCATCTGGATTTTGAGATATTCTTGTATCTATAATTATTTTTCTCATAATAGGATACCAATAAGATTTGTTGACGATTTCTAAAAGAGTTTTATATTTCATAACTTTGAGAAGTTCATTTTTATTTAATACTTTAAACAAGTCTCTATTTGTGGGTTTAACAATATCAGTATAAGGCCAGTTTTTTATGACAAAATTCCCATGTATATGCTCCAAATCATAAGGTATATAATACCGAGCACCCTTTTCTTGTAGGTATCCTTGAATACAAAAATTATAATTCTCTTGTAGTCTTCTTCCTGCCATTTATGTATCAGAAATATATGTGAGATTAATATTATGACAGGTAATACCACCCCATCTTCCCACTACCAAATCGGTTTGTATTCCTCGGCTTTCTATCCTTATCTCATGACCTTCCTTCTTTGTCATGCTAACCATCGCTATACTATCATATATTTTTCTTTTCTTAAAACCATGTATTTGTTGTTTATTAATTGTACTTCCACATAAATCCATATCCTCACCAAGTGGGTAATATTCTTCTTTACGAGACTGATTCAAATCATGTAGGTCTTCTATGTTTATTGAAAAAGACCAATTATACCCTAAATCAGGCATATCATACCCCCATTTATTAATTCGCATATTAACTATATGTCCTTCTTTATAAAATTCAATTGTAAGCAGGTAGTTAAATTCAATGAGGAAAGGTGTATGGGCAGTATAACCAGGTGTTGTGGTTGTAAATTTTACTTGTTTAACAAAACGTGCTGTTTTCTTTAAAATATATATATTGTGATAAATCACTAAATCTAATTAAGTCATTTGCATCTGTAGGGTTTGGATAATTGATTAATTTATAAGTATTCTTCATATTAATATTTTTACTTACACTATATTTTTGTCGTTCAGCCTGTGCCTTTGTATAATAATTTGATAAATCAATATCCTGAGACGATTTTCCAAAGATAGAACCATCTTTTCCAACATGTCATTTATATTAGATTTAAAATGATATCATAAAAATTTTCATTATTGTTGAGTTGAAATAATACATATAAACATAATTGACCACAACATTTAGAATTAATTTCTTGAACTTGAAATGTTTGATAAACACCATTCTGTAAGAATTGTATTACTTCAACAGGTGGTGGCATACCATAACTATCAAAATAATATTTATCCTGACTATTATGAATTCAAACCCAATGAGAACCATTCTGTGTGTCTAAATTCATAATAATATTCTTTGTATTCTTATTTATATGTATTAATTCATCTCTCATACAAATAACCACATTATCAATTTTTAGTGTTTTACAATACTTAGTAAGTTCTATATTTGACGTTGTATTCTTTCCAAATTGTTTAAACCATTTATCCATTTATTTATGAGAAAGATACAATCCATTACCCCGTTTAGTTAGTTTAACACCCGCTTGAGCGATAGAGGAAAGCATATCTCTAACCAACAATCTAGCTTTATCAGGTAGACTTTCAAGTTTTTGAGCAAAATCTACAATTACACCACTTCCACTAATTTGTTTCTCCAACTCCTTGTTATGTCTTTCCAATTCTTTTTGAGCTTTTAGTTGTGCCTTCCTTTCGTTAGCAGTTTTTACCGCTGCTGAAATACCACCAGTCAATGCTCCCGCCGCACTTAAACCAGCAAATAAAGGAATTAGAAACGGGAGAAATCCTCCTCTTGACTCGTCTATTGAATATTTCTTTAACATAGGTTTCGTCATTTTAATTTTAAGAGATCCAACATCATTTAGTGTTTTTACTTGTGTGTGTGTGAGTAAAACATCAATTCTTACAGCTCCTTTTCTTTGAATTGTATTAACATTAATAATACAAGGCTTTTGATTTTGAATACAAGATGTTAATTTATTAAGATTGATTTGATTAACATATACCCCAACCATTTATTTATGAGAAAAAACCTATGTGATATTAATCATAACACCATTATCTGTATTAATCTGTAATTCTGTTTCCTCCAAAAGCAGACAATATGCATTAACCTCTTCACTCTCCCCTCTTTCAATGTATAGAGAAGTATCCACTCGATTAGACTTTATAGTTTCCTTTTGAGAACTCAGGTCAATTGCGTAGATTGTATAAAGTTTTTGAAACGCAACCATATCCAAAATAGGCTCATTATTACCGTTGCTTTCACACACCTTTTGGCAAGACTTGTAGGCTTCCGCATAATCATTTTTTTCCCAATCAATTTCCAATCTATCTCGCGGATAAAATGTGCCATCAAGAGAAACCCGAAGTTGTTTCACCTTAGCATTATCACTCAGCGCATTATTCTTATTAGTACCGTCCTCTCCATCTGGTTTTTTAAAAATGAGCCAGAGGTATCGTGGCTTTCCTTGAAGAACACCCAAATTCCAAGTGTAGGTAGTGTGTTCCAGTTTAATGTGTTGACATCTTATTTTAAGGTATGATACATTTAGCGGTTTCTTTGAGTTAAGTCTTCT
The DNA here is from genome assembly GCF_964187855.1 of Myxine glutinosa. Lineage (NCBI taxonomy): Eukaryota > Metazoa > Chordata > Myxini > Myxiniformes > Myxinidae > Myxine > Myxine glutinosa. The sequence goes on from NC_136263.1 coordinate 129,644,330, forward strand.
ATTTAACATCTCTTCCGTTTTAAGATTAGGAGTATATTCACTGATATATCAACACAAATCATTAATAACAAATTTATTATTTTCTCCAAAAGCATTTTCAACCCCAAAAAGTAATCTATTTACATTATCATTCCCTTGTAGTTGAAATCTAATTTTAAGCCCATACAAAACTTTATCATAATCACAAAATCCAAATATACCTTTCAGAGGTACTGCTACGGTAAAACTATTCTCAGCTTTTGCGTCATCATTATACATTGACTTCCTTTGACTATAACCAGGGTCTGCGTTTGTACCCGTTGACATATCAGGAATAAAACCTTCAACAGCTCCCTTACCCATTCTATCACTAAACGAATATAGTGTAAATTTCATCATTTCAGATGTAGCAGAGATATAATCAACCGCTTCAACCTCTTGTGTTCCAATATACAGGAGGACACTGTCAAACATTTTCCAGAAGAAATCATTTACGAGTGTAGCATTAGTATTATTCGCAGCCTTAGTGAATTTAAATTTACACAGCAAGAAACTATCAGCTATATTCAAGTAAGTTTGTTGATTATTTATTTCAAAACTTTTTGTTCCGTTTGAATTCCAGTCTGTTCCTGTTATAGCATTTACCTTAAAATAGTCTTCCTTTTTAGTGGAGTTTGAAATGATAATCGTATCATCCAAATCATAGATACTATCAATTGCTTCCATACTTGTATTTATAGAGCATTAAAATTGTTGAAACCCTGAACCAAGTATTTTAATGATTTTTTGTCGTTCTTGTGAAGATAGTTGAGTTTTACCTTTTTAAATTTCTTTGATTGCTTGTAATTTATGAGACTCCTTTTGAGCATCTTTTATACTCTTTATAGCACCCGCAACTGAACCCACGGCAGAAGCAGTTGAACCAATTAGGTCTTTATGTTTAAGGATGGTTGAACTAATACCCATTAGAGTATCAATTATCCCATCTCTTTTATTTCGAAATTGATGACCTACACCTCGTTGTCTCTTAGGTTTATAGTATCCTCTACCCACATACCTTGTATAGTATGGTGAAAGGTACATGCCCTCCCCTGTAATTATTTTATATTTTCCCAACTCGTGTTTTCTCACAATAACCATTAATTATTTATTGAAAAACTTCACGTAGGTGAATTCTGATGGATATAATTTCATCATTAAAGGATATCATACGATTATCTTGGTCGGTTATCCTAAAATTTACTCTGTATATGGTTTTTCCTGACACAGGTAAATAGACAAGATTTTTTGGTTCCATATTAAATTTATAACCAATCGGGGTTGAGTATGCACTGAATGAAAATATTGTATTTGTTCTTATTCCATCGTTATAAGCACCATCAATCAAATCACAATGAATTAATACTGAATTTATACCGGAGGATATTTGGATAACATTATCACTGTAAAACGTCCCGTTATTTTCAATCTTTTTTGAAGAGAAACCCAATAGCTCTCTAAACGAATTTTCAATCGTGAAATCAACTTTATAATTATTTTTAAGTTTAATAGTTGATTTTGAAGTGTGTTTTTGAATATCTATTACAATATTTTTTGGTTCATCACCTTTTTCTTTCATAAGGCGAGAGACTTCTGAAGATATTTGAGAAATCTCGTAAGCTCCAGGTGAAACGGTTATAGTTTTATATCCACTTCCTGGATTATAACTAAACTTGTTGTTTTTCTCTGTGATATTAAACAAGGTATTATAAGTTTCCATCGACAATAAAGATGCCTCATATGAGGTAAGGGGGTCAAGTTGTAGTGGGTAAGGGAATGAAGCTGTGTAATCGCTCGTTGTGAAATTAAAACTAAGAATTGTGCTTCTCATCTTATTTAATATCTAATAAAATATCTTTGTATTGACATTTATTAATTATTTTCATATTCATCAACTGATCTAAAATGGCTGAGGATTCATTAAAACAATTGTTGTTTCCAGCCTTCTTACTACCTAACAACAATAATAGCCTATTAACTAATTGTGATGGGTCATTTGGAAGAAAACTAACACCCGAACCAAGCTTACTTAAAGCATCAATAATATGTTTCTCCTTCTCATTCTTCTTACTTTTACCAGCAACAGAAACTCCATAATCAAGTGCATTTAGCAACTCAATATATACCCTATCTTCCTCTCTTTCCATATCAAGTGGTTCCTCAAAATATTTTGAACCGCTGAATCCGGGGTTTGTTAGAAGAAACATTAATCTTGGAGTTAATTTAACATTTGGTTGAGTGGAACTCAAGAACATCAATTCATCATTAAATATCAATACCTTTTCTTTCACAAGATGGAACACTGCTGGTTCTTCTGTTGGAATGAGACCTGCTCTGGTTTTTGAATCTGCCAAATATTCATTGTTTTGAAGAGCTTCCACTACATAATTAGGGGGTTGATTTACCTCCTCAAGTTTCTGAAATAATTCTTCATCATTATATTCTAATTTTCCAAGTTCTTGTTTTGTTATCTGACTAAAATCTTTGAGCATTTGAAGTTTTTTCGGAGTAAATTCTACCGTGGGAACTGTAGGGTGTTGAGTTTTTAAAAGCGGTTTAAAAAATTTCTTTTGTTTCTTTCAAAGGCTTCTTCACCAGTTAGTTTCTGTCTCCGTTTCTTCTTTATCTCTTCCTGTTGCTTTACAACTTTTGAAACCAACTCTTGATGTTCTTTAAACTTTCTTCCTCTTTCTTCGGTATTCATTTTCTGTATTTATTTATTGAAAAATATCATTTAATGAATTGTAAAGGTCAATGGGAAAATTTTCCTTTTCTTTGTCATTATAGTAAATGTGTTGAAATAAATCCTTTTCTTTAAATATTTCATCAAATTCTTTATTGGTATTAATACGAGTTGTTATTTCTTCTTCACTAATACTTGTATCTCTGCTTTTCATACGTTTGCGTTGAGTCTCCTCATCGATAACAAAACCGAATGATAAAATCTTAACTCCATCACCACACAATTGTTTAATAATTTGTCTCATTCCTTCAGGATTAGTTTCTAAAATCCCAAGACCATTCGATTTTACTTTATTTAACTCACTCTTACAATGTGAAGATTTTGTAGAACCAAGAGAGACCTCCTCAAATATTTGATCTTCGTTCCTCAATCGCATATGTTCCTCCATTGAAATGTAGTAATAATATTTCCCTTCTACTTCTCCTGGTCGCTTTGCTCTGGTTGTAGTACTCACAAAACGAATCACAGGGTGTTTTTAAAAAAAACTTACAATCTTTTCATTTTTACTATTCAAGAGTTTAGATTTATGAAAGTTCTTTCCTGAAGCAGATTTACCCACAAGATTAATAATAATAGTTATCATTTATATATGTAATTATGTTTAAAATAAAAATACATCCTTTAATATCTCATCTTGTTTCACAACAATATATTTATATTTTTCAATCGTGTGTTTCATATAATTTTCAAATTCTTTTTTACTACATAACGTAGAGCAATTATCTCTCCAAAAATTATTTACATCTATTGAATTTAACTTAAATAAAATAAAAGTATTGGCATTGTTTCTTATTGAGCGTCGAGGGAGTTGAAAATATGATTGACTAAGATATATACAATTACAAGAAGAATGTCTCCCTCTTGTATAGTAGCTATCCATTACTGTTTGGTTTCTCTCATTAACACAATCATCAAAGATGACGAGGTTCTTTTTTGATTTATCTAAATCTTGAGGTGAAGGTATATCATCCGTATTATCACTGAGAATACAAGTTATGGGTTTTGGTTTCGATTTTGATTTCTGTGTATCACAAAATAATTGTATTATATCTTCAATATTATAATCATTTAGTTTGTTTTGAAGTTTAAATAAACCGATAATGTTTTCCTTTTTAAGACCTGCATTAAAACCCTGTGAGAGTAGTTGATACTCGGGTTGAAAACTAGACTTTGTAAAAATTATTAAATTATCATAATCTAAAAAATTAGGACCAAGGAGCATCTTTAAAAGTAAACACGTTTTTCCACATCCGCTTGAACCAACTATTAGACATCTCAATGAATTTGGAATGTTTTAATGGTTATTAAATTTTATCTTATTTTCCCAAACGGGTAAAAAATCATTCATTTATATATTTGGAAAACAAGTCATCTAACTTTTTTTGAGCTATTTTAGAAACTCTATATTTTATCCTGAGTTCAGGTTTAATTTCAAAATAATTCATTATTTTATTTATATAGTATCTTGTATTAACATTTCCATTAAAATTATTTTGAATAATAAATATCATTAAACCCTTATACATTTCCTGAATACAAATAGTCTCTTCCCTTGAAAGAAATGGTGTATTATCATCACAATACTTAACATTCATCTCTCTTATTAATCTTGTAAAGTAATTCATTTTTGGTTCTAATTTAAAAGAGTTATATATATTTTTATATTTTTTATTATCATTAATTAAAATTAAATCACAGAAAATACATTGTTTATATGAACCCTCATTATTAAGCCCTATTCTATCACAAGCCGGACAATTCTCTAATTTATCATATGGAGAGTCTGGAAATTCTAAATATCCTTCAGAACCTATCATATTTATATGGTAAATTTTTACTTAAACTAAACGCAAGTTTATTCATTAATAAATACAATGTTTCAAAGCACAAAAGACAAATTTCAATCAATCTCTACTTCGGTGAAAGATATAGAAAAATATGTCAAAGATGTTAAATTGAACAAAGATAAATATGGAAATTTTTGGGTAAAACCAGTTATGGAAAATAACATGAGCCCCTCTATTTCATTTAAAGCAAGAGCTCTAACTATACCTGGAAAGACATCCATTAAAGTAAATCTAACAAAAGTTTCTCCTCTACTCCTGGCAATTTATTCAAAGCTTGAAAAAGTGATTGACCACGATACTTTGAAAAAGAATGATAAGACCATCAACAATACTCGTGGAGAAATTTGTATTTACTTTAATAATCCAAAGGGTGTCGATCGAAGTAAAATGAATGATGTTAATATTTCTGGTGAAATGTCATTTCGTTCTATGATAGTTAGAGATTATTTAAAGATAACTTTTGATATTAAAAATGTATAGATTGAATCCGTTAATGAAAGAAAGTATATTGGTATAGATGGAAAGGTTTTTTCTGCTAATTAAATATGAGTCATTACAGCAGTGAAGATTTTACTATTTCATTGAACTCGGACGATAGTGATGATAGTATTTCATTGAACTCGGACGATGGTGATGATAGTATTTCATTGAACACAGATGATAGTTATGATACCAATAGTTTGTGCTCAAATGATAGTTATGAGAGTAGCTTTATTGATGACTCTGAGTATGATTCTGAGTATTCATGTGATAGTTATGACTTCGATGATTCTGAGTGAAAAAGTGCTTTATTTTAAGCACAGCGATATATATAAAACGGAGCTGTAAAGCTCAAAAGTGTTTTATTTTAAGCACAGTGATATATATAAAACACCACGTTTTCTCACGCTATAAATATGGTTTATTGTGATACTTGCGAGAAGGAAGTAAAATATTATAAACAACATATTCTCACCACAAAACATACATACAACATTCTAAACAAACTTTCCCCTCTTCCACCTAAAACAAAACATTGTAAGGTCTGTAAAACAACCATCCTCAAGAAGGGGTTTAAAGCCCATCTTAAAACTAACAAACACTTGTCAAAATTGTTTACTATTAAAAACTCTGATGGTGCATTCAAAGGACATATTAAAATAAGAGTCTTTAACTTCAAACCTCCTGAACCAGAGTCTATAGTTGATGCTGTAGAAATAGTTAAACCTGCTGTTCAAACGTTGATTGAAAAAACACTAAAAGAAATGAAACCACTTAAATTTTATATGGGAGTAAAATTAGAAATGACAAAGGACGAAGGAGTTATAGATACACCATACATGAGAACTGAGCCACACTTTATATCTTCATATCAAGATTTTAAAACATCAGGAGTCTATGACGAACTTATTAAACAAGAGCAAGATGTGGATAATTCAATCGTAGGAAGTGGATTCAATATAGGAAAAATTATTTACATAGACATTCATATTCTTAAATCAGATCCTCTAAAAGCTTCTTCTTACATTGATTTACCCAGTGTTATCAAAAATAGAAAAGCAGTTATCAATATCAAAAATAAAGACAATAAATATTTTCTCTGGTCTATTCTAGCACACTTACATCCTCCACATTTTCATGATGAAAGAGTATCTCATTATAAAAAATATGAGAATACATTAAATACGAAAGATCTAAAGTTTCCGATGACTTTAAATGATATTCCTAAATTTGAAAAGTTGAATAATTTATCAGTTAATGTTTATGGTCTAACAGAAACAAACAACATTCAGGTTTTAAAGCTTTCTGACAATTGTAAACAAACCCATATTAATCTTCTATATTTTAATTCAGATGAAAATTCACATTATACATACATCAAAGATATTACAAAATTAATAAAACCACAAGTATGTAAAAGAACAAATAAAATATATATTTGTATGCGTTGTCTTAACTTCTTCCATACACAAGAAAGATTAGATAAACATTCAAAGTATTGTGGTGAACATAAATCAACGGTAATCAACATGCCTAAAAAAGACTCAAAGATCACATTCAAAGATGAAAAGAAAACAATAAAACATCCATTTGTTATATATGCTGATTTTGAAAGTATTTTAGAAAAAATTGATACTGCTTCTCCAGATCCAAAAGAATCATACACAAATAAATATCAAAAACATACTCCTTGTGGTTTTTGTTATTATATCAAATCATCCGTTGGTGATAAATATTACAAGTTAGAGATGTATAGAGGCTCAAATACCCCAGAGGAGTTTGTGAAACGACTAGAAAAAGACTGTGTTCGATTAACCAAGATAATGAGAGAAACCAATAAACCAATGTCCTTAACAAGTAAAGAAAAAAGGGAATTTATAAAAAACAATGTCTGTCATATTTGTGAGGAGAAAATTGGTAAAGGTCTAAAGGTTAGAGACCATTGTCATCTCACTGGTAAATATAGAGGTCCGGCTCATCAAAGTTGTAATATTAATTATCAACTCCCCTCTTTCATTCCTGTCTTTCTTCATAACAACGCTCATTATGATACACATCTATTTATTAAGGAACTCTCAAAGACTTCTGGAAGTATCTCAGCAATTCCAAACACGGATCAGAAATACATTTCATTCACAAAAACAATTCACACATCTCCTATTACTCATATCAGATTTCTTGATACATTTAAATTCATGGCAAGTCCATTGGCTAACTTGGTTCAAAATCTAAAAGAGTTTCCATGTCTTTCAGAGTATTTTTTAGATAAAGATTTTCTAACACAAAAGGGAATTTACCCCTATGACTATATGGACTCATTTGAGAGATTCAATGAAACACAACTTCCTTTAAAAGAAAATTTCTATAACAAATTAAATAATAGTCATATATCTGATAAAGATTATGTACACGCACAAAATGTTTGGAAAAAATATAACATTAAGAATCTTGGTGAGTATCACGATTTGTACCTCAAAACTGATGTGCTTTTGTTGGCTGATGTGTTTGAGGCTTTCAGAACAATCTGTCATTCTGGATATGGATTGGATCCTGCTCACTATTACACTGCTCCTGGATTGGCTTGGAGCACAATGTTAAAAATGACAAAACAAGCTTTGGATTTAATAACCGATGTTGATATGCTTTTGATGATTGAAAAGGCAAAGAGAGGAGGAATTTCACAAGTCTGTTCAAAGAGATATGCTAAAGCAAATAACAAGTACATTCCAAATTATAATCCATCGGTAGAGAGCTCCTACTTGATGTATTATGATGCGAACAACCTGTATGGCTGGGCAATGTCTCAGGCTCTTCCTTATGGAAAACTTAGATGGGTAAAGGAAAAAGATTACAAAAAGGTTTTACAAGATGTATGTATCTCTACACAAAAAGAATTGAATGATTCAAAGGTTGGTTATTATTTTGAGGTCGATTTGAAATATCCAGAGGAACTTCATAACCTACACAAAGATCTCCCATTTGCTTGTGAAAAGGAAAGTCCAAAGAAGGAGTGGTTAAGTGATTATCAACAATCATTTAATATAGGTGAATCAACAGAAAAATTACTTACTACATTATATAACAAGAAAAATTATGTTCTACACCAAAGAAATTTGCGACAATATTTATCAAAAGGTCTAAGAGTAGAGAAGATCCATAGGGTTCTAAAGTTCAATCAAAGTCATTGGTTGAAGGGGTACATTGATTTTAATACACAAAGAAGAACAGAGTCAAAAACAGATTTTGAGAAAGACTTTTATAAATTCATGAATTATGCGGTCTTTGGTAAGACCATGGAAAATGTGAGAAAAAGACAAAATATCAGACTATCAACATCTTGGAAACAAGCATCAAAATTAATTAATAGACCGAGTTTTACTAGAGCTGAGGTCTTTACTGAGAACTTTTGTGCGATCCATTTGATTAAAGAGAGTATTAAAATGGACAAACCTATTTATATTGGAACATCAATTCTTGATTTATCAAAGTCATTAATGTATGATTACTTTTATAATAACTTGAGGAAGAAATATCAAAATGATGTTCATCTACTTTATATGGATACAGATAGTTCTATTTTGCAAATTAATACTGATGATGTTTATTCAGACATGAAAAAGGACATTAATATCTATGACACTAGTAATTACAGTCCAGAGAGTGAGTTGTTCTCTTCTAAAAATAAAAAGGTGATTGGAAAGTTTAAGGATGAATTAGGAGGAAATGTCATGAGTGAATTTGTGGGATTGAGGTCTAAGGCTTATGCTTATAAATACATTGTGAATAACGTTGAAAAAACTGATAAGAAGTTAAAAGGCATAAAGAAAAATGTTATTAAAGAAACAATAAACTTTAAGGATTATTATAACTGTTTAACAACAAAGAAAGAAGAGTTTAGAAAGATTAATGGAATAAGAAGTTATAAACATAAATTATGTTCAGAAGAGGTGAATAAGAAAGCATTGGGGGCTTTTGATGATAAGAGGTTTATTTTAGAAAATGGAATTGATAGTCTCCCTTATGGTTATATAAGTATATAAGTGATAAGTTAAAAAGGGGGGTTAGGGATTTTAACGGGCTACCGCCGCCTTTTTACAATTATATAAATGATAGAACCAAGTACCAACCAGACTAAAGAGTGGAGGTGTAATCGACCTTGGTATATAAATGGTAAACATAACGAATGTGAAAAATATCAAATAGGTATAATTGAAAAGACAACTGGTAAAAAAATTTACAAAACAAATAAGAGAATTAATTTAAATACCAGTGAATTGGGTAAAAAAGATGGAAATATTTTTGAGTGGACGGAAAACTTTGATGGTTGCCAGGAAAATATACACTTTAATTTTAAAATGTTATGTGGCACTGGAGGTGCTCAAATAAGAACATTGAGGGAGGTTTTCCATTTTATCTTAGCTCAGTTAAAATATCTTAATAAAGAACCAAACTCAAACATTTTTTTTGTTAATATATTAGATGGTGAAGAGAGTGGCAAGAGAATTAAATTATTTCCCACGCATAAACAAATATTTGTAGGGTCGATGTTTGAGTGGGTCAAAGATGATTCACCAGATGATATTAAGAGTAAAAGGTTAAAAGGTCCATAAGGTCAGAAGGATCACAGGTTCACACAGAAGGACCATTGTTTAAGTGGTCTAATGAATAAGGATAACATGTCAAAAGGTTAGAAGGTTCGTAAAGAACAGGGTGAGAGAAATAGAGGTGTTTAGGGGCAATGAGGGAGGGGAAAAATTAACATGTAAGCCAATGGGAAAAATGTGAGTGTCCCAGAAGCAACATATATACACTACTTGTACTCGATGCATGGTGTGTATTTGGTTTCATCGCGATCCACGCCGGGAGTCCAGACGCTACACCGAATCTGCATCGTCATACTTTTCTCTAGGCGTGTGCGTGTTTGTAGCTTAAAATCAGGGGTCCCTCACTTGTATCATGGTCGGGCCAAAGTCTTGACGCTAGCTTGCCCGTCCTCCCGGAACTCTCATTGTTTTCGAAGTACAACGCCAATATGTCCAGGCCCTGCTGACAGTGCTAACCATCTTACGCTTACCCAATCTGTGTGCAGGGCTTTCTGCTCGAAACATGGTAACGATACCCTTTTTCCCCATGTTACGGTGAGGTGTCGTGTTTTGTTTTCACACCTATTGTAATCGGAGCTCCTCCTAGCTGCTGTCACTATCAATAGCATCATACCTGTGATGAGACCAATCGTTACTGTGGTTGCTGTGGTGTAGTGTCTGGTGCTTGTACAGCCAACTTACAGTGCGTGGCGTGGATCCAGGAGGTCTTGCACTTGCAAAAGACCGCAGTTGGTGTAGTCAGCAATACCTTGATTGGTCCCTTCCACCTTGGTTCCAGGGCATTCTTGCAGGTGAAGTGCTTTACGAGCACATAATCGCCGGCTTGGAAGTTGTGGATGGCGTGGCTTGTTGGTTCAGGCAATGCCTCTCGTACTCGGGCGTGGATGGTGCGCGCCACGTTGGACAATCCTCTGCAAAACTTTAAAAGCATGTCATCCATCACAGGCAAATCAAGTTTGGACATGTCCATCGGGGCCGAAACAGGCAAACTCATAGGTCGTCCCATCAATATCTCGTGGGGGGAAAGAACCGTGGTGTGACCCGGGGTGGAACGAATACTCATTAACGCAAGCGGGAGTGCTTCCGGCCACTTCAAACCTGTATCTGCACAGATCTTTGCTAACTTGAGATTCAGAGTCCCGTTCATGCGTTCCACAAGTCCCGCCGATTGCAGGTGGTAAACGCAATGGAAGGATTGTTTCACGCCCAATGCCTTTAGGATACCCTTAATCACCTCTCCCGTGAAGTGGCCCCCTTGGTCTGACGAAATTTTCTGGGAAATGCCGAATCTGCACATGAAATCCCGCACGAGGCACTTGGCTACTGTCGGGATGTCTGACTTAACGCATGGATAGGCCTCGACCCATTTTGTGAACCTGGCGGAACGACCTACTCGGTTCCATGTTTATAAAATCGAACTGGATATGACAGAAAGGCCCGATTGGTTGAGGATGACCCGTGTTGTGTGGGTGCCTCGGGGGTGCCCACCTATTGTGTTGTTGGCAAACCACGCATGACCGGCACACATCTGATGCCATTCGTGACAGTCCTGGCACCGCCCAAATATAGTTTATCTGTTCTATCACCCCCCTCTGGCACACATGGCCATTTTGATGTGCCATACGTGCCAGCCAAGGCAGTAGTTCCTTGGGTGCTATTGGTTTTCCGTAAAGGGTCCACATCTCATCTGGTCTGGAACACGTGGCCCCTCGTTTTATCCAGTCATCGTGTTCGGCTGCTGTTGCTGTGTTTTGAAGTTTTAAAACGTCATCGTTAGTTGGTGTGGCGGTTGGTCCTGAGGTTGGCACGTTGGCGATCTGTATGAGTGCCCCTTTCGCTCGTGTTACTACCGGCATGTTCCGTCCTACCTGTTGGTTGGCTGCTTTTCCTGCCACTGCGCCTGCTCTGGCATTGCCCCGAGCAACGTCAGAGTCCGCTTTTTGGTGGCCGTGACATTTAATCACCGCGATAGCGTGGGGAAGCAAAATGCTTCGGAGTAGCCCTTCAACCAATTCGCCGTTCTTTATGACCGAACCTGCAGATGTGAGGAAGCCTTGCATCTTCCAGATTGCCCCTTTGTCGTGGACTACCCCGTGCGTGTAGGCTGCATCTGTATAAATGTTGATGGCAAGGTCTGCCGCCAGGTCACATGCTCTAGTTAGGGCGCACAGCTCCGCCTGCTGGGCAGAGAAGGTGGGTGGAAGGCGTCCGCTTTCCACTGTCTCGGTATCAGCGCACACCGCATACCCGGATAGCAAAGAGCCATCCCATCCACGTTTAGCTGATCCGTCGACATAGTATACACGATCGGGGTCGTCGAGGGGAACGTCCTTTAAATCCGGATGTACCATGGAGACTTGCTGCACCACATCGACACATATGTGGAGCTCACCCTCCTCTGGGCTGGGCATCAGTGAGGCCGGATTGAGTGTAATGCAATGTTCAACGGTGACGTTGGCGGCCGTGATCAGTGCGGTTTCATATTGCATTCATCTGGTGGAAGACAAGTGTTGTGTGTTCCGCTGTAGTAACAGCGAAGTGACGCAATGTGGCACTCGTAACGTTACCGGGTGTCCCATTACGATGTCCGCTGTCCTTTCCACTGCGTACCTAGCCGCTGCCACGGCTTGCAGGCACACCGAAAAACCTTGCTCGACCGGGTCTAGATTTTTGCTGAAGTAGGCTACCGGTCGCTCCTTGTCCCCATGAGTCTGTGTCAATATGGACTGGGCAAAACCCCCTACTGCATGAGTGTAAAGGGTGAATGGTTTCGCATAATCGGGGAGTCCTAAAGTCGGTGCTGTAACCAATGCCTTTTTCAGACTCTCGAAACAGCACATAAAGTCATCCGTCAAAACCAATTCGTTCGGTTCTTCTGTTTTGGTAGCTTCGTACAGTGGTTTAGCAAGTGGCGCATAGTCAATTATCCAAGTGCGGCAGTAACCCATCATACCTAGGAAGTGCAACATTTGCCGTTGCGTGCGCGGCCGTGGCATTTCCATGATAGCAGTCACCCGTCCAGCGTGCAGTTCTCGCTTCCCATGCGAAATGGCATGACCCAAGTAGGTTACTACCTTCCGTACAAATTGGAGCTTTTTCAGTCCCACCTTGTGGCCCTTGGCCACCAAGGCCTTTAGCAGGGCCATGCAGTCCTCCTCACAAGCTTCCTTTGAAGGGGAACAAATCAACAAATCGTCAATGTATTGCAACAACACCGATCCCCCTTTTAGTTCCACGTCCACCAAATCGTGGTGCAACACTCGGGAGAACAGGGTAGGGCTGTCGGAGAACCCTTGGGGTAACACTGTCCAGGTGAACTGGCGCCCTCTATAGGTGAAGGTGAACAAATATTGTGACTCGTGTGCAATAGGTACGGAGAAAAAGGCAGAGCATAGATCAATAACGGTGAAATGTGTTGCGTCTGGTGGGATAGATGTCATAAGGCCATCCGCATTTGGTACCACTGGGTGTATGCCCCGTATGACTTTGTTCACTTCCCTCAGATCCTGTACGAACCTCCATTTATCTTGCATCGGTTTCTTTACTGGCAAAATTGGTGTGTTGCATTGGCTGTTAGTTTCCACAATTATTTTCTGTTTCACCAAGGATTGAATCACTGGCTCTATGCCCACATCGGCCTCGTGCCGCAATTTGTATTGTCTCACATTTGGGAGGGGCATCCCCGGTTGTACTGGTATTATCAGGGGGTTGGCATCGCGAATTCGCCCGACATCGTTGTCGTGTTGGGACCACAAGTCGCCCAGAACCTCCTCCAAAAGGTCATCGGACTCGCCCGGGCTCTTAGATACCACTCACACAACATGGGTGCCCTTTGGGGGCAGGTCTGCCTCTTCAAATTTTCCTTCTGTGCTCTGACTCCTAAGGGTGATCAAATACCCTTCGTTATTGGCAAGCCACTTCACTGTCCGATGGCCTACCATATATTGGCCATCGCACGGAGTTTCTTGTAAACGCCCCACCATCCAGCCTACACTTTCCGGCGGCCACCCTTTGGCGGTGGTGAGGGTGACATAAGCGTCCACCCCTGCGGGGTACTGAGACAACGCCCGCTGATCCACAGATAGGGTTACCTCGACGCCTATTCCCTCCCGTCCAATCCATATATTTGACAAACGTAAGTCCGAACGCTTACCTATTGACCCCTTTACCTTTTCTCTGTACTCGTCGTTATCGCCCCTGGCATCGTAATAAGCCGTGCAGTGGGGAGGGTTGTCCTTTATGTCTGTTGTAATTCGATGTAATCGCAGCCAATTTCGCAGTCCGTCGCACTCGGAACACACTGTGTCTAGGACGTGTGTCCAAGTGGCCAAAGCCCCTTCGTCCAGGCTCCATCAGTAGGCGGTGGGGCCGGGGTGGGACAATGCCGCCATTAACAGGTCGCGTTTGGATCCCGCGACGTCTACAAAGACTCCCTGCTCTGTGCATGAAATTTGGTAGCCCAAACGGCAAAGTAAATCCCGTCCCAACAAGTTTGTCGGGGCGGTGGTGGTCATTAAGAAAGCGTGTCTAGCCTCTAGTGGGCCGCACACCACTCTCACCTCTTCTGAAAGAGGAAGCACTTGGGGCAAGCCCGAAACGCCCATTATTTGAACGTCCTTATCTGTGGGGCGCAAGGATGGTAATTGCCCTTTGTTAATAGTACTGCGGGTTGCCCCTGTGTCAACAAGAAAATCCAGTTGTTGTCCGTCCACGTCTAGTGTCAAGGTTGTCTCCTCGGTCAGTGTCATAGTCAAAAGCGGGAATTCTTTGGGCGACCCGCCGGCGTCCCGTCAATAGGCTACTTGATTTCCCTGTTATCCATATGTGGCGGGTGTCCCTGGTGGAACTTCCGACAATCACGTTTCCAATGTCCCATTTGTCTGCAAATAAAGCACGCCCCTTGCGGAATTGGTGGAGCTGTGGGTGCGGCGTGTCCGCTGTTGTTGCGTGGACCCTGTCGTTTCGGACACCTCGCGTTGGTTCTGCGTTGGTTCTGCTGTCCCCATTGTGGCAGACAATTCCCTTTCATTCCGTTTGTGGCCCAGCAATTTGGGGGAGGCCCATAGTTTTGGGGAGGGGGTCCCTATGGATACCAGTTCTGGGGAGGGGGCCTTTGTATGGCCCAGTTCTGGGGAGGGGGCCGCTGTGTGTTCCAATTTTGGGGAGGGGGCCCCTGTGTCCGCATGTCGATTTGTCCATTGTCGTTGTCGTCAACATCATTTCCGTATAATTTTTTTTTTTTGGGGGGGGGGGGATACAAGATCGAGGCTCGTGAAAGAGCGAACATTAATCACACAGAAAGACAAACCGACACATAAAACATATAACATCTGGAGCGGTAGACAAGATGGGGAGAGAGGGGGAAGGACACAAACACAAACATTTGAGAGCAGGGACCGAGAGACATGGAGACATCGAGAGATCTGAGAGAGGGCGAGGGCTTTGGGAGGGGGCATGGGAAGGGGGGGGGGTGGGAGAGGTATAAAACATACAGACACTGCCAGGACTTCCAGGAAAGAAGTAGGAATTTCTAACAAGGTGGATCTGGGGTGAATTAGCGGGGGCAGAAAAGATCAAGGTTTTGGATGGGGGAAGATAAGAGATGGTGGAGAACAGCTGTTTTAAAGACCTGGAGGGAGGAGTGGGATTGAAGGGAGTGAGGGAGTTTGTTCCAGAGGCGGGAGAAAAGAGGAATGAAAGAGTGAAGGTGAGCAGAGAGCCGAGATTTCGGCAGTTTAACCATCAGAGGGTTGCTGGCAGATCTTGTGCGACCTGTAGGAATATTTGGGGGACAGAGCACAGAGAGAGCTGGGGGTGCAAGGCCGGAGAGGAGTCGGTAGAAGACAGAAAGACCACCTACCTGCCTGCGGTGAGTGAGTGAAAGGCCCTCAGAGATAGCTTCATCGCGGGAGATTCCAATAATTCTGAAAGCTTTGGTTTCAACAGCGTGAAGCCGAGCTAGGTGTGAGGCAGGAGCACCGGCCCATAGGGGAGAACAGTATTCCATTGAGCTGCAGATGAAAGCCTTGTATGTGGTGAGGAGCTCAGGTATGCCGAGGAAGGACTTCGCACGACGGAGGATGCCCAGTCGGCGACTGGCTTTGGAGGCCAGCTTGGAAATGTGGTTTTCCCAAGAAAGATCATGGCAGATAGTGAGACCCAAAAGCTTGAGCGACAGAACTTCTTGGAGAGGATTGTTGAGAAAGTAGATGGGAGGGTTGTCCAGTCGATCTTTTCGGAGAGACATATTAAGAGTGTGAGATTTGTCAGGATTGAAAGACATGTTCCACTTGTTTGACCAGTCTGTGATTTTGTCCAAGTCTTCAGAAAGTGAGGAGGCTGCAGACTGCCTATCTGAGGGAAGAGGAATGGAGCGGCAGAGAGTGGAGTCATCAGCAAAGAGATAGAGAGGATTCTCAAGAGAGTCAGAGAGATCATTGATGAAGACCAGAAAAAGCACAGGGCTCAGAACACTGCCTTGGGGAACTCCAGCCTGATCAGGAAGAGGAGATGAGAGAAACCCATTCAGGGCCGACTAGAGATTTGGTTTCAATTTGGTTTCAGACCAGGTCACTCTACTCTGGACATGCTGCTTCTGCTGTCTCAACAATGGATGGAGGTCCTCAATGCCAAACAGGAAATTAGAGCTGTCTCCCTCGACGTATCACGTGCCTTCGATACGGTCTGGCACCCCGCTCTGCTCACCAAACTCTCCTCCTTTGGTATCCATGGAAATCTCCACGCATGGCTGGTGGACTTCCTCTCTAGTCGTCATCAACGTGCCAGTCGCCGACTGGGCATCCTCCGTCGTGCGAAGTCCTTCCTCGGCACACCTGAGCTCAAAGTTGACGACGACTAGAGAGGAAGTCCGCCAGCCATGCGTGCAGATTTCCATGGATACCAAAGGAGGAGAGTTTGGTGAGCAGAGCGGGGTGCCAGACCGTATCGAAGGCACGTGATATGTCGAGGGAGACAGCTCTAATTTCCTGTTTGGCATTGAGGACCTCCATCCATTGTTGAGACAGCAGAAGCAGCATGTCCAGAGTAGAGTGACCTGGTCTGAAACCAAATTGATGATCAGAGATCAAGCCATTGGAGAAGAGGAAAGATTTCATATCCGAAGCAATGATGGATTCCATGACTTTGCTGATAATTGGGAGAAGGCTGATTGGTCTGTAGTTGCTAGGATCTGCTTTTGCACCTTCTTTGTTCAAAGCGGTGATGTTGGCTGATTTCCAAGCAGATGGCAGTTGACCTTGAGCAAAAGAGAGGGTGAAGAGAACAGAGAGAGGGTGAGATAGAGCGGCAGAGCAGGATTTTAGGACCCGTGGGCTGATGCCGCCGGGTCCAGTTGCAGAATCAGAGTCGAGGGTTGACAGAAACTTTTCCACCTTGTCAGGAGGAAAGGACACGGA
Organism: Myxine glutinosa; assembly: GCF_964187855.1. Lineage (NCBI taxonomy): Eukaryota > Metazoa > Chordata > Myxini > Myxiniformes > Myxinidae > Myxine > Myxine glutinosa. Next base: position 129,661,437 of record NC_136263.1, read on the forward strand.
GTCCAGGAGCAGCTGGGTATGACTGGGTATGGTGGGTACAGAGAGGGATGGGTTTGGGACACAAGATTTAGAGGCAAACACAGAGTTGAGGCATTCAGCTTTTTCACGTGCGGAGTCAGCTGTGTAGCCGTTTGAGGTAAGGGAGGGGATGGAGGGGGAACAAACACCAGAAACGGATTTGACCAGACGCCACCAGGATTTGGAAGAGGGAGAGTCGGTCTTGAGACACGAACCATAAGAGAGTTCGGTCTTGAGAATGGTCTCGGTTCTTGAGAACGTTTTCGTTATCGCAGCCCATTTCTTCATTGGGATATACCTTGGTGTGCCGATTCTGGGCTCACGCATGGTCTTGATTGCCTTTCTTATTTTGATTAAGTTGGGCTCGTTTTTCCTGGACTAACATTTGCAATATGTCTTTTTTTTTCTTTTCTTTTTTTTTTTGTATACAAGATCGAGGCTCGTGAAAGAGCGAACATTAATCACACAGAAAGACAAACCGACACATAAAACATATAACATCGGGAGCGGTAGACAAGATGGGGAGAGAGGGGGAAGGACACAAACACAACATTTGAGAGCAGGGACCGAGAGACATGGAGACATCGAGAGATCTGAGAGAGGGCGAGGGCTTTGGGGGGGGGGGGGGCATGGGAAGGGGGTAGTGGGAGAGGTATAAAACATATGGACACTGCCAGGACTTCCAGTAAAGAAGTTGGAATTTCAAACAAGGTGGATCTGGGGTGAATTAGCGGGGGTAGAAAAGATCAAGGTTTTGGATGGGGGAAGATAAGAGATGGTGGTGAACAGCTGTTTTAAAGACCTGGAGGGAGGAGTGGGATTGAAGGGAGTGAGGGAGTTTGTTCCAGAGGCGGGAGAAAAGAGGAATGAAAGAGTGAAGGTGAGCAGAGAGCCGAGATTTCGGCAGTTTAACCATCAGAGGGTTGCTGGCAGATCTTGTGCGACCATAGGAATATTTGGGGGACAGAGCACAGAGAGAGCTGGGGGTGCAAGGCCGGAGAGGAGTCGGTAGAAGACAGAAAGACCACCTACCTGCCTGTGGTGAGTGAGTGAAAGGCCCTCAGAGATAGCTTCATCGCGGGAGATTCCAATAATTCTGAAAGCTTTGGTTTCAACAGCGTGAAGCCGAGCTAGGTGTGAGGCAGGAGCACCGGCCCATAGGGGAGAACAGTATTCCATTGAGCTGCGGATGAAAGCCTTGTATGTGGTGAGGAGCTCAGGTGTGCCGAGGAAGGACTTCGCACGACGGAGGATGCCCAGTCGGCGACTGGCTTTGGAGGCCAGCTTGGAAATGTGGTTTTCCCAAGAAAGATCATGGCAGATAGTGAGACCCAAAATCTTGAGCGACAGAACTTCTTGGAGAGGATTGTTGAGAAAGTAGATGGGAGGGTTGTCCAGTCGATCTTTTCGGAGAGACATAGTAAGAGTGTGAGATTTGTCAGGATTGAAAGACATGTTCCACTTGTTTGACCAGTCTGTGATTTTGTCCAGGTCTTCAGAGAGTGAGGAGGCAGCAGACTGCCGATCTGAGGGAAGAGGAATGGAGCGGCAGAGAGTGGAGTCATCAGCAAAGAGATAGAGAGGATTTTCGAGAGAGTCAGAGAGATCATTGATGAAGACCAGAAAAAGCACGGGGCCCAGAACACTGCCTTGGGGAACTCCAGCCTGAACAGGAAGAGGAGATGAGAGAAACCCATTCAGGGCCACACGTTGACGACGACTAGTGAGGAAGTCCGCCAGCCATGCGTGGAGATTACCATGGATACCAAAAGTCTTCCTTTACATCGGCCTTTTTATCCTCACCGTCGCCACATTGTTCGGCTGCTTCGACTAGTTGGTCGGTTGGGGTATTCCTCCACCCAATTATAGCCGCTTGGATGTGCTTCCTAGTTGCCGGTCTCATCCCTTCTACCATAAAGTTGTTCACTACAGCGCGAGGGAGATCTTGCGCCCGCACCTGGCCCAGTCCTCCCCACTTTAACACTGCCCTCTCTACCCTTTCTCTCCACTCTATTGCTGCTTCACCGTATTTCTCTTTTAGGCCATATATTTTGTTCCAGTCGGGTCCAGCGGCTGGCATTAAAGTGGTGCATACCCCAACAAATAGTCGTTCGACCATGGCGACCCACTCTCCAAAGGGTGGGAACGGATCTGGTTCCGCATCTGGCCAGGCTCCCTTTGTTTTCACCTGTTCCCATACCCGTGCGGGAAGTATAGCTTTCCCCATATGGCAGATTTCCCGCCAATCTGAGCTTGAATTTGATATCCATATTCGCATAAATTCAGGTATTTGATCTGGCTGATCTATCAGCAAGGTTTTCACCCGTTCTTGCATAGCAGTCAAATCCGATTCCTTCAATGGTACCCTAATCTCGATGGGTTGTTCCAGTCCTAGAGTATTGCTCATGCCTATGGTTTTGACGGGGAACATTCCGGTAATAGTCTGTGGGATCTCATTTCCAGTAAGCCCCACTAGCGAGGGGTATAGTCCCCCCAGTCCCATCGGTGGCTGGGACCCTGTCGTTTCCATCCCTTTGTTTGTTTTATTAGCCCCATGTCCTTTGAACGGGTTACCTGGGCTAAGGTGAACCTGGGGGGCGAATGGTCTAATTTTCTGGGGGTCTAACCCCTGGGGGGACAGGGGTGGGGTGGGAAAGGTGGTGCCTGGGGCCCGGGGACATGGCTCATGTCTTGGGAGGGTAGACGCATGGTGACTACCTCCCCTACCGTGGGGTTTTGGTCCGGATCCTGGACCAGCGGCATCAGCCGCTGATTTGCTTGCTTAACTAATTCCCTAATTGTTTTATCCTGAACTTTATCTGCTTGTTTCTTTTGTCCCTGAAGTTTCAGTACTTCCCCTGCCAAGCTAGCCTGTCTTGAGGCCGCGTGTCGCTTCATTGCTTCCTCCTTCCACCATCCGTATACTTTCCAATAATCGGGAGGGAAGTGTCTCCTCTCCTTCTCTAGCTTATCTAAAGCTCCACACAGTGCTTCCAATTTGTCTTGCGCGAATGATCCCTCCTCTGGCCATGGCTCACTCAACTCCTTTGTTAGGTCAGCCCAAGCTTTCCCTGGTCTTACAGCGGCATAGTAATGCTTCTTAAACATGAAAGATGCCGGGGTACCCTTGAGGGGCTCCCCCTCCTTTCCCAGGTTGTTTCCCATCTTATTGCTCTGGGCTGATCCTTCCTGGAAAGTTCTTGGTTATCGGCACAGCCTATGGCTGCCTAGCCTCACTTTCGCCCTCTCCTTGCTAACTGTAATGTTACCCCATAGTGTTACCCTTGGTAGATCTACCCTTTAACGTTATCCCTGGTAGATCAATAATCAGCTCGTTACTCCAAGGCTAAAACAGCCTTTACTTAAAATTGTTTGAGGTGCAGGCAGGGGCAGATGACAAAGGAGCAGACGAAACCCGCCAGAGGGAGAGAGGTTCAAATTTGGAAATAACCCTTTGATATAAAATTCTCACCTTAAAACAAATCAGCGTGCCGGCGCTGGCCCGAACGACCTCCCTCCGTCTCGCAGAGCTCGCTCCTCTGGCCTCCGCCTCGAGCTGCACCCCACTCCTGGTACAAGAAATGTCGGGAATCAAACCATGATCCACAATGAGGATAAGGAGTAACAGGCGTTTATTGAAAGACCAAATCGCAGCTGCGGAGGAGGGAGAGCAGATACTGCACAAATGGTCAGCATCCATCACTGGCTTGGTGCTGACCCTCCTAACGAACAGGCGAACCGAGGTTCGTTTATATAGGTAAAAATATAGAAAAAATCTCCGCTGAAAGTGCGTGCGAACAAAGGAAAATGGGCTAAATTCCTCCCACGGAAACCCTTAGTGGGCTGAATTACTCCCACCGAGATCCGTTCCTGTTGCTTCGAGGGAGTGAAGCTTTCAAGTTTCTTATCTCGTGGAACAGATGTTCACCGAGCTTCAAGGATGGCCAGAAGATATATTTCACACACAGGAGTAACCGGTCGTTACATTCTTGGTCACAGTTGGACCATAAACATGTTGGAAGCAAGTGAGAAATAACAGGCTTTGAATTCAGCACAGCGGAGGAGCGAGCATCTATATAATAATAGCGTAAGGACTCGACTTTGTTATCCCTTTTACGCCGCACCCAGTGACCCGATGCCCACGGCACTAATGGATTTACGATCTACGAACTGCGCTCTTTGTTTATCACATATAGCCATACTCGAAAAATCTGAATTAGCCGAC
>NC_136263.1:129665879-129690879 GCF_964187855.1 Myxine glutinosa
AAGGAAGGCGTTGTAACAGAAGAATCAAAATAAAAGTGGAGGGAACATAAGGAAATGGAAGCTATTCTGGACCCACAGCCAAACCAGACAAACCATTGCAATACACTCCGAACGGCTAGCGCCGCCACATACTACACCATGGAATTGCAGCTGGCGCAGTTTTTTTAAACCATTGATATTAAAATAAAACGTAGCCTAAAACCACCGGGATTTTATGCTGATTCCGAATCTGTGTCTAAAACTTTTCTCCGATGTGTAGTTCTTGAGTTATAAGCGGACATCCAGACAGACACACACACACACACACACACACACACACACACACACACACACACACACACACACACACTCAGACACTCCTTTATATATAGAGATATAGCCCTTCAAAATATACTAGTTCTAGGAGGGGGTGGGAGAGGTAAAAAAAACAACAACACGTAGACACTGCTTGGACTTTCAGGAAATATGTCGGTATTTCAAAAAAGTGGATCTGGGGTGAATTAACGGGGGTAGAAAAGATCAAGGTTTTGGATGGGGGAAGATAAGAGATGGGGGAAGATAAGAGATGGGGGAAGATAAGAGATGGGGAAGATAAGAGATGGTGGTGGAAAGCCGTTTTAAAGACCTGGAGGGAGGAGTGGGATTGAAGAGAGTGAGGGAGTTTGTTCCAGAGGCTGGGGAAAAGAGGAATGAAATAGGATAGAAGAGACTTGATTTTGGCAGTCGAATTGGCAGTCGAAAACACGCAGAAAAGAGGAATGAAGAGACTTGATTTTGGCAGTCGAATCATAAGAGGGTTGCTGGCAGATCTTGTGCGACCTGTAGGAATATTTGGGGGGCAGAGCACAGAGAGAGCTGGGGGAGCAAGGCCGGAGAGGAGTCGGTAGAAGACAGAAAGACCACCAACTTTTAAGGGTCTTTGGGGTCTTCAGGGTGTTTTGGGTCTTCCGGGTGTTTTGGGTCTTCTGGGTGTTTTGGGTATTCGGGGTCTCGGATTTCGGGGTCTTTTGGGTGTTAGGGATCTTTTGGGTCTCCCGGGTGTTTTGGGTCTTCTGCGTGTTTTGGGTCTTTGAGGTCTTTTGGTACTTCAGGGTCTTTTGGGTCTTCAGAGTTTTTTGGGTCTTTTGGGTCTTTGGCACCATTTGGATCTTCAAGGTCTTTAGGATCATCTGTGCCTTCAAGGATATTTTGGGTATTATGGGTCTTTGCGGTCTTTAGTGTATTTGGGTTCTTTGGGGTTTTTGAGGTCTTCAGGGTGTTTAGGGTCTTCTGGGTCTTTTGTGTCTTCCGGTCCTTTTGGGTATTCGTTGTCTTCAGGGGCTTTTTGGTCTTAAGGTTCTTTTGTTTCCACTGAGTCTTGAAGAGTCTTTGGGGTATTTTGGTCCTTCAGGGTATTTCAGGGTATTTTCGGTCTAAAAGGTATTTTAGGGCCTTTGGGGTATTCAGGGTGTTTTGGGTCTTCAGAGTCTTTTGGGTCTTCGGGGTCTTTTGGGTCTCCCGGGTGTTTTGGGTCTTCGGGGTGGTTTGGGTATTCGGGGCCTTTTGGGTCTTCGGGGTATTTTCAGTCTTTGGGGTGTTTTGGGTCTTCAGGGTGTTTTGGGTCTTCGCGGTGTTTTGGATCTTCGGAGTGTTTTGAGTCTTCGGGGTATTTTGGGTCTTCAGGGTCTGTTAGGTATTTGGGGTGTTTTGGGTCTTCAGGGTGTTTTGGGTCTTCGGTGTGTTTTCGGTCTTTGGGGTGTTTTGGGTCTTCAGGGTGTATTGGGTCTTTGGGGTCTTGTGGGTATTTTGGGTCTTGGGGTGTTTTGCATCTTTGGGGTGTTTTGGGTCTTCGCGGTGTTTTGGATCTTCGGAGTGTTTTGAGTCTTCGGGGTGTTTTGGGTCTTCTGGGTGTTTTGGGTCTTTGGGGTGTTTTGGATCTTCAGGGTGTTTTGGGTCTTCGGATGTCTTTTGGGTCTTCGGGGTCTTGTGGGTATTTTGGGTCTTTCGGGTGTTTTGCATCTTTGTGGTGTTTTAGGTCTTCGCGGTGTTTTGGATCTTCGGAGTGTTTTGAGTCTTCAGAGTATTTTGGATCTTCAGGGTCTTTTTGGGTCTTTGGGGCCATTTGGGTCTTCAGGGTCTTTTGAAACCTCAGAGCCTTCAAGGGTATTTTAGTTCTTTGGGGTGTTTTAGGTCTTTAAGGGTATTTTGGGTCTTCAGGGGTCTTGGTGGTCTTACGGGTCTTGGTGGTCTTAATGGTCTTGGGGGATTTAAAGGGTCATCAAAGGTCTGAGGGCTCTCAGCAGTCCAAACGTAATTAAGAGGGTTAATTAAGAGGGTGTTAATTTTAATTGAAGAAGAAGAAGAAGAAGACGTTTTCTTTGCATATGAACATCTGAACAAGACATTTCGGAAGACAAAAACACCAAAATTGTTTGCTGACCTTGGGTGGTACCAATTTGTTAAAATATCAGTATTGGCCCCTGGACTACATATACGTTTGCTCTATTATAATAAGACTAGCGTGAATCGGAGTGCTCCGCGCGCCTCACCACACGTCATTTCGGAGAGACAGACATTTTGACCATTTTGGTGTCTTTTGGGTCTTCATGGTGTTTTGGGTCTTTGGGGCCATTTGTGTCTTCAGGGTCTTTTGGATCCTCTGGGCCTTTAAGGGTATTTTGGGGGACTTTGGGGTGTTTTGGATCTTCGGGGTATTTTGGGTCTTTTGGGTCTTCGGTTTCTTCAGGGGCTTTTTAGTCTTCAGGGTCTTTTGTTTCCTCTGAGTGTTTGAGTTTATTTGGGGTATTTTAGTTCTTCGGGGTATTTAAGGGTATTTTGGTTCTAAAAGTTCTTTGTTTTCTTCATTTTTTGTATACAAGGTCGAGTCTCGTATAAGAGCTAACATTGATCACACAAAAGACAAACTGACACATGAAACATAAAACATATCATAAAGGGAGTGGGAGAACAAGATGGAGAGCAGGGACATCGGGAGATCTGTGGGAGGGAGGGGGTTTGGGGGGGGGAGGCATGAGAAGGGGGGGGGGGGGGAGTGGTAAAAAAACAAAAAACACGTGGACACTGCGAGCACTTCCAGGAAATATGTCGGTATTTCAAAAAAGTGGATCTGGGGTGAATTAACGGGGGTAGAAATGATCATGGTTATGGATGGGGGAAGATAAGAGATGGTGGTGGAAAGCCGTTTTAAAGACCTGGAGGGAGGAGTGGGATTGAAGAGAGTGAGGGAGTTTGTTCCAGAGGCTGGGGAAAAGAAGAATGAAAGAGTGAAGGTAAACAGAGAGTCTTGATTTTGGCAGTTGAATCATAAGAGGGTTGCTGGCAGAACTTGTGCGACCTGTAGGAATATTTGAAGGCAGAGCACAGAGAGCTGGGGGAGCAAGGCCAGAGAGGAGTCAGTAGAAGACAGAAAGACAACCAACTTTTAAGGGTCTTTGGGGTCTTCAGGGTGTTTTGGGTCTTCTGGCTGTTTGGATCTTCGGGGTCTTTGGATTTTGGGGTCTTTTGGGTGTTAGGGATCTTTTGGGTCTTCTGGGTGTTTTGGGTCTTCTACGTGTTTTGGGTCTTTGGGGGTCCTTTGGTACTTTGGGGTATTTTGGGTCTTCAGTTTTTTTTTTAGGTCTTCATGTTATTTGGGGTATTTTTGGTCTTCGGGGTGTTTTGGGTATTTGGGGTGTTTTGGGTCTTTTGGGTCTTTGGCACTATTTGGATCTTCAAGGTCTTTTGGATCATATGTGCCTTTAAGGATATTTTAGGTATTTTGGGTCTTTGGGGTCTTTCGTGTATTTGGGGTCTTCAGTGTTTTTGGGGTTTTCAGGGTGTTTTGGGTCTTCTGGGTCTTTTGGATATTTTGTGTCTTCTGGTTCTTTTGGGTATTCAGTGTCTACAGGGGCTTTTTGGTCTGAAGAGTCTTTTGTTTCCTCTGAGTCTTTAAGAGTCTTTGGGGTATTTTGGTCCTTCAGGGTATTTAAGGGTATTTTGGGTCTAAAGGGTATTTAAGGGCCTTTGGGGTCTTCAGGGTGTTTTGGGTCTTTGGGGTGTTTTGGGACTTCGGGGTCTTTTGGGTCTTCAGGGTGTTTTGGGTATTTTAGGTCTATGGTGCCATTTGGATCTTCAAGGTCTTTTGGATCATCTGTACCTTTAAGGGTATTTTGGGTCTTTGGGGTCTTCGGGGTTTTTGGGGTCTTCAGGGTGTTTTGGGTCTTCTGGGTGTTTTGGGTTGTTGGGGTGTTTTGGGTCTTCAGGGTCATTTGGGTCTTCGGGGTATTTTGGGTTTTTGGGGGCTTTTGGGTCTTAATGGTCTTTTGGTTCCTCTGGGTCTTTTAGGGTATTTGGGTCTTTATGGGTCTTTGGGGGTCTTTTGGGTCTTTGGGATGTTTTAGGTCTTCGGGGTGTTTTGGGTCTTTGGGGTATTTTTGGTATTCAGGGTATTTTGGGTCTTCAGGGTCTTTAAGGGTCTTTGTGGTATTCAGAGTGTTTGGGTATTCAGTGTGGTTGGGTCTTCGGGTCTTTTGGGTCTTTGGGGTGTTTTGGGTCTTTGGGGTATTTTGGGTCTTCATGGTGTTTTGGATCTTCAGTGTTTTGGGGTATTTTGGGTCTTTGGGGTATTTTGGGTCTTTGGGGTATTTTGGGTCTTTGGTGTATTTTGGGTCTTCAGGGTCTTTTGGGTCTTTGGGGCCATTGGGGTCTTCAGGGGTCTTGGTGGTCTTAGGGGTCTTGGTGGTCTTAATGGTCTTGGGGGATTTAAAGGTTCGTCAAAGGTCTGAGTGGTCTCAGCAGTCTAAACGTAATTAAGAGGGTTAATTAAGAGGGTGTTAATATTAATTGAAAAAGAAGAAGACGTTTTCGTTGTATATGAACATAATGACATAACGACATAACCATATACAGTCACGTGAAAAAGTAAGTACACCCCATGTAAAGTTTTTACTTTTCAAGATATTTCAACATGCAGCTATTTGATCTTCATTTCAACAATATTGATAGATAAAGGTGATATAACATAACAAATATCATGAAACATTTACATTTTGTAGTCCATTGTATAATTTAAATAAACATAAATGCAAATTTCGCATGTGGAAAAAGTAAGTACACCCCGACATTTATCACTACTTCAAATACCTAAAATTAGAATCACGTGCACCAGCTCTGGTGCAAATGAGTAGAACATCGTTAGAGAGGATCTTGGAGGAACCTGTCTTATTTAAACCTCAGACATTTAGTTTGGTTTGCTCTTTGTTGTTGAAGTGTCATCTACTTCAACTGTCATCATGCCAGCTGGCTGGGTGTGGGTTCATCTCTCACCAGCCATGGCACCTCAGCAAAGGACTTCTGCGACTCATTGGGACTGACACAACCTGTCAATTTCCTGACCCGGATCTCAGTCAATGGAGTATCTTCTCTTCTGGACTTGGTTATGATTAACTTCCCTGCAAATGTCTGCTGCTCTTCCTCTGCTCCAATCGGTTCTTCTGATCATGTGCTTGTAAAAGTGGACATCTCACTGGCCATTCTCAGAGAGCCTCCTCAATGCCGACGAGTCTGGCATTTCACTCAGGCCGACTGGCACGGTCTGCAAGCAGCCATCAATCAACTAGACTGGTCTCCCATCTCTAATGCCTCTGACATCAATTCTTCCTGGGAATTCTTCCAAAGCAAACTGCTCTCTCTCATGCACAGATTTATCCCATCTCGTCTTCAGTTGTCTTACCCTTCCTCCCGTCCATGGTACACTGAATCTTGTGGTGAGGCAGTTGCCCTGAAACAACTTGCCTTTGCCTCTTGGAAGGCTAATCCATCTGAAGGCAAGCTCAGTTCCTTCCACCAAGCTCGAAACAAGTGTGTTTCTACCCTCAGGAGTGCCAGGAAGCACTATCTCTCCACACTCAAGCTTGAACTCTCAAACCTGTCTCCTTCCTCCAAATCCTGGTGGCATCTGGTCAAATCCGTTTCTGGTGTTTGTTCCCCCTCCATCCCCTCCCTTACCTCAAATGGCTACACAGTTGACACCGCACGTGACAAAGCCGAATGCCTCAACTCTGTGTTTGCCTCAAAATCTTGTGTCCCAAACCCATCTCTCTCTGTTCCCACCTTTCCCAGTCGAACCCAACTGCTCCTGGACTCTGTGTCCTTCTCTCCTGACAAGGTGGAGAAGTTTTTTATCAAACCTCGACTCTGATTCTGCAACTGGACCAGGTGGCATCAGCCCTCGGGTCCTAAAATCCTGCTCTGCCGCTCGATCTCACCCTCTCTCTGTTCTTTTCACCCTCTCTTTTGCTCAAGGTCATCTGCCAGCATCTTGGAAATCAGCAAACATTACCGCTTTACACAAAAAAGGTGCAAAAACTGATCCTTGCAACGACAGACCAATCAGCCTGCTCCCAATTATCAGCAAAGTCATGGAATCCATCATTGCTTCAGATATCAAATCCTTCCTCTTCTCCAATGGCTTGATCTCTGATCATCAATTTGGATTCAGACCAAGTCATTCTACTCTGGACATGTTGCTTCTGCTGTCTCAACAATGGATGGAGGTCCTCAATGCCAAACAGGAAATCAGAGCTGTCTCACTTGACATATCACGTGCCTTCGATACGGTCTGGCACCCAGCTCTGCTCACCAAACTCACCTCCTGTGGTATTCAGGCAAATCTCCACTCATGGCTTGTGGATTTCCTCTCTGGTCGTAGGCAACGTGTGGCCCTGAATGGATTTCTCTCATCTTCCCTTCCTGTTCTGGCTGGAGTTCTCCAAGGTAGTGTTCTGGGCCCTGTGCTATTTCTGGTCTTCATCAATGACCTCTCCGACTCTGTGGAAAATCCTCTCTATCTCTTTGCTGATGACTCCACTATCTCCCGCTCCATTCCTCATCCCTCAGATCGGCAGTCTGCAGCCTCCTCACTCTCTGCAGACCTGGACAAAATCACAGACTGGTCAAACAAGTGGAACATGTCTTTCAATCCTGACAAATCTCACACTCTTACAATGTCTCTCCGAAAGTACTGACTGGACAACCCTCCCATCTACTTTCTCAACAATCCTCTCCAAGAAGTTCTGTCGCTCAAGCTTTTGGGTCTCACTATCTGCCATGATCTTTCTTGGGAAAACCACATTTCCATGCTGGCCTCCAAAGCCAGTCGCTGACTGGGCATCCTCCGTCGTGCGAAGTCCTTCCTTGGCACACCTGAGCTCCTCACCACATACAAGGCTTTCATCCACAGCTCAATGGAATACTGTTCCCCCCTCTGGGCTGGTGCTCCTGCCTCACACCTTGCTCGGCTTCACGCTGTTGAGGCCAAAGCTTTCAGAATCATTGGAATCTCCTGCGATGTAGTCAACTCCGAGGGCCTTTCACTCACTCACCGCAGGCAGGTTGGTGGTCTTTCTGTCTTCTACCGACTCCTCTCCGGCCTTGCTCCCCCAGCTCTCTCTGTGCTCTGTCCCCCCAATATTCCTTCAGGTCGCACAAGATCTGCCTGCAACCCTCTTATGGTTAAACTGCCAAAGTCTAGGCTCACTGCTCACCTTCACTCTTTCATTCCCCTTTTCTCCCACATCTGGAACAAACTCCCCCACTCCCTTCAATCCCACTCCTCCCTCCAGGTCTTTAAAACAGCTGTTCACCACCAACTCTTATCTTCCCCCATCGAAAACCTTGATCTTTTCTACCCCCGGTAATTCACCCCAGAGTCCTTGCAGTGTTCATATGTTTTATTCCTCTCCCACCTCCCCCCAAGTCCTCCCGATGTCCCTGCTCTCAAATGTTGTGGTTGTATCCTTCCCCCTCTCTCCCCATCTTGTCTGCCGCTCCCCTTGTTTTTTGTGTTTTGTGTGTCGGTTTGTCTTTTTGTGTGATTAATGTTAGCTCTTTCACGAGCCTCGATCTTGTATACAAAAAAAAAAAAAAAAAAGTGTGCTGCGTCACCATGCCTAGATCAAAAGAGCTCTCTGAGGCCTTCAGAAAGAAGGTTATATTAGCCTTCGAGTCTGGGAAGGGATTTAAGAAGATCTCCAAACAATTTGAAATCAATCATTCGACTGTCCGGAAGATCATCTACAAGTGGAGAAGATTCCAAACAGCTGCCAACTTGTTCACGCCAGGCCGCCCCAGCAAGTTCAGCCTGAGAGGAGACTGCAAGATGCAGAAAGAAGTCTCGAAGAACCCCAGAATGTCATCACGGGACCTACAGGTAGCTCATGCCACTGTTGATGTCAAAGTAGACGAGTCTACCATGAGAAAGAGGCTGCACAAATTTGATCTACATGGGAGGTGTGCCAGGAGGAAACCTTTGCTGTCGAGAAAGAACATCCGGGCAAGACTAAAATTTGCCAATGAACACCGAGGCAAAGACCAGCACTTCTGGAACAATGTGCTCTGGGCAGATGAGTCAAAGGTAGAGCTGTTTGGCCACAGTACCTGAAGACATGTTTGGCGAAAACCAAAGACAGCATTTGAGCACAAGAACTTGATACCAACTGTAAAGCATGGTGGTGTAAATATTATGGTTTGGGGCAACTTTGCTGCATCAGGGCCTGGGCAGCTCACGATCATAGAATCCACTATGAGTTCTTAATTGTACCAGAGGGTGCTTGAGGATAATATGAGGCCATCTGTCGGAGAGTTGAAGCTCAACCGAAGGTGGACTTTGCAACATGACGATGACCCTAAGCATACCAGTAAATCCACCAAGGAATGGCTGAAAAGAAAGAAATGGAGGGTTCTGGAATGGCCAAGTCAAAGCCCGGATCTAAATCCCATCGAGATGTTGTGGGGGGATTTGAAACGAGCTGTGCATGCACGAAACCCCTCAAACTTGAGGTTGTTTCAGCCAAAGGGGACAATACCACCTATTAGAGCCAAAGGTGTACTTACTTTTTCCACATGCAAAATTTGCATTTATGTTTATTTAAATTATACAATGGACAACAAAATGTAAATGTTTCATGATATTTGTTATATTATATCACCTTTATCTATCAATATTGTTGAAATGAATATCAAATAGCTGTATGTTGAAATATGTTTAAAAAGTCAAAATTTTACATGGGGTGTACTTACTTTTTCACGTGACTGTACGTTTGCTCTATTATAATAAGATTAGCGTGACTCAGCGCGCTCCGCGCGCCTCACCACACGTCATTTTGGAGGAATCGGCATTTTGACCATTTCGGTGTCTTTTGGGTCTTCATGGTGTTTTGGGTCTTCAGGGCCATTTTGGGTCTTGAGGGTCTTTAAGATCCTCTGGGCCTTTAAGGGTATTTTGGGTCTTTGGGGTGTTTTGGATCTTCGGGGTCTTTGGGGTATTTTGGGTCTTCCATGTCTTCAGGGGTTTTGTGGCCTTAAAGGTCTTTTGTTACCTCTGAGTCTTTAAGAGTCTTCGGGGTATTTTGGTTCTTCGGTGTATTTAAGGGTATTCGGGGTCTAAAAGGTATTTGAGGGTCTTTGGGGTATTCAGGGTGTTTTGGGTCTTCAGGGTATTTTGGATCATCTGTGCCTTTAAGGGTATTTTGGGTCTTTTGGGTCTTTGGGGTCTTTTGGTACTCCGGGGTCTTTTGGGTCTTCGGCATTTTTTTGGTCTTCAGGGTCTTTGGGCTCTTTTGTGTCTTTGGGGTATTTTGGGTCTTTGGGGAGTTTTGAGTCTTTTGGGTCTTCAGCACCATTTGTATCTTCAGGGTCTTTTGGATCATATGTGCCTTTAAAGGTATTTTGGGTATTTTGGGTCATTGGAGTCTTTATGGTATTTGGGGTCTTTGAGGACTTCAGGGTATTTGGGGTCTTTGAGGACTTCAGGGTATTTGGGGGACTTCAGGGTATTTGTAGTCTTCAGGGTGTTTTGGGTCTTCAGGGTGTTTTGGGTCTTCGTGGTCTTTGGGTCTTTTGGGTCTTCCAGATCTTTTGGATATTCGAAGTCTTCAGGGGCTTTTTGGTCTTAAGGATCTTTTGTTTCCTTTGAGTCTTTAAGAGTCTTTGGGGTATTTTTGTTCTTCAGGGTATTTTAGGGTATTTTTGCATCTAAAGGGTATTTTAGGGCCTTTGGGGTCTTCAGGGTGTTTTGGGTCTTCAGTGTGTTTTGGGTCTTTAGGGTTTTGGTCTTTGGGGTCTTTTGGGTCTTCGGGGTGTTTTAGGTCTTCGGGGTCTTTTGGGTCTTCGGGGACTTTTGGGTCTTCAGGGTGTTTTGGGTCTTCGGTGCCATTTGGATCTTCAGGGTCTTTTGGATCATCTGTACCTTTAAGGTTATTTTGGGTCTTTGGGGTCTTTTGGGTATTTGGGGTCTTTGGGGTTTTCAGGGTCCATGGGGTCTTCAGGATATTGTGGGTATTTTGGTACTTCAGGGTCTTTTGGGTCTTCAGTGTTATTTTTGTCTTCAGGGTCTTTTGGATCATCTGTGCCTTCAAGGTTGATTTGTTTGTGAAATAAATGTTTGCTCTTTCACGAGCCTCGATTCAGTATACAAAAAAAAAAGGAAAAAAAAAAGGGTATTTTGGGTATTTGGGGTATTTGGGGTCTTTAGGGTATTTGGGGTCATTGGGGTCTTCAGGGTCTTTGGGGTCTTCAGGGTATTTGTGGACTTTAGGGTGTTTTGTGTCTTCAGCGTGTTTTGGGTTTCGGGGTCTTTTGAGTCTTTTGGGTCCTCCGGGTTTTCGGAGTCTTCAGGGGCCTTTCGGTATTAAGGGTATTTGTTTCCTCTGAGTCTTTAAGAGTGTTTGGGGTATTTTGGTTCTTCAGGGTATTTAAGGGTGTTTTGGGTCTTCAGGGTGTTTTGGGTCTTCGGGGTGTTTTGGGTCTTCCGGGTCTTCGGTGCCATTTGGATCTTCAGGGACTGTTGGATCATTCTTTACCTTTAAGGGTATTTTGGGTCATTGGGGTCTTCAGGGTCTTTGGGGTCTTCAGGGTATTTAGGGTATTTAGGGTCTTCAGGGTATTTGTGGTATTCGGGGTGTTTTGGGTCTTCAGGATGTTTTGGGTCTTCGGGGTCTTTTGGGTATTTTGAGTCCTCTTGGTCTTTTGGTTCTTCGGGGTGTTTTGGGTTGTCGGGGTGTTTTGGGGCTTCAGGGTCTTTTGGTTGTTCCCGGTATTTTGGGGCTTCAGGGGCTTTTGGGTCTTAATGGCCTTTTGGTTCCTCTGGGTCTTTAAGGGTCTTCGGGGTCTTTTGGGTCTTTGGGGTGTTTTGGGACTTCAGGGTATTTTGGGTCTTTGGGGTATTTGGGGTATTCAGCATCTTTTGGGTTTTCAGGGTCTTTAAGGGTCTTTCTGGTCTTCAGGGTATTTTGGGTCTTTGGGGTCTTTTGGGTCTTCCGGGTGTTTTGGGTATTTGGGGTGTTTTGGGTCTTTCAGGGTGATTTGGGTCTTCGGTGTGTTTTGGATCTTCAGGGTGTTTTGGGTCTTTGGGTCTTGTGGGTATTTTGGGTCTTCGGTGTGTTTTGGGCCTTCGGGGTGTTTTGGGTCTTTTGGGTCTTCAGGGTGTTATGGGTCTTCGGGGTATTTTGGGTATTTTGGGTCTTCAGTGCCATTTGGATCTTCAGGATCTTTTGGATCATCTGTACCTTTGAGGGTATTTTGGGTCTTTGGGGTCAACAGGGTCTTTGGGGTCTTCGGGGTCTTCGGTGTATTTGGGGTCTTCATGGTATTTGTGGTCTTCAGGGTGTTTTGGGTCTTCAGGATGTTTTGGGTCTTCAGGATGTTTTGGGTCTTCGGGGTCTTTTGAGTATTTTGGGTTGTTGGGGTGTTTTGGGTCTTCAGGGTCTTTTGGGTCTTCATGGTATTTTGGGGCTTCAGGGTCTTTTGGGTCCTCCATGGTCTTTTGGTTCCTCTGTGTCTTTAAGGGTCTTCGGGGTGTTTTGGGACCTCAGGGTATTTTGGGTCTTTGGGGTCTTTGGGGTATTCATCATCTTTTGGATCTTCAGGGTCTTTAAGGGTCTTTGTGGTCTTCAGGGTGTTTTGGGTCTTTGGGGTATTTTGGTTCTTTTGGGTCTTCGGGGTGTTTTGGGTCTTTGGGGGCTTTTGGGTCTTTTGGGTCTTCGGGGTGTTTTGGGTCTTTCTGTGTGTTTTGGGTCTTTGGTGTGTTTTGAGTCTTCAGGGTATTTTGGGTCTTTGGGTCTTGTGGGTATTTTGGGTATTTAGGGTATTTAGGGTCTTCAGGGTATTTGTGGTCTTCAGGGTGTTTTGGGTCTTCAGGATGTTTTGGGTCTTTGGTGTCTTTTGGGTATTATGAGTCCTCTTGGTCTTTTGGGTCTTCGGGGTGTTTTGGGTTGTCGGGGTGTTTTGGGGCTTCAGGGTCTTTTGGTTGTTCCCGGTATTTTGGGGCTTCAGGGGCTGTTGGGTCTTAATGGCCTTTTGGTTCCTCTGGGTCTTTAAGGGTCTTCGGGGTCTTTTGGGTCTTTGGGGTGTTTTGGGACTTCAGGGTATTTTGGGTCTTTGGGGTCTTTGGGGTATTCAGCATCTTTTGGGTTTTCAGGGTATTTAAGGGTCTTTCTGGTCTTCAGGGTATTTTGGGTCTTTGGGGTCTTTTGGGTCTTCTGGGTCTTTTGGGCATTTGGGGTGTTTTGGGTATTTTGGGGTGATTTGGGTCTTCGGTGTGTTTTGGGTCTTCAGGGTGTTTTGGGTCTTTGGGTCTTGTGGGTATTTTGGGTCTTCAGTGTGTTTTGGGTCTTCAGGGTGTTTTGGGTCTTTGGGGTGTTTTGGGTCTTCAGGGTGTTATGGGTCTTCGGGGTATTTTGGGTATTTTGGGTCTTCAGTGCCATTTGGATCTTCAGGGTCTTTTGGATCATCTGTACCTTTAAGGGTATCTTGGGTCTTTGGGGTCAACAGGGTCTTTGGGGTCTTTGGGGTCTTCAGTGTATTTGGGGTCTTCATGGTATTTGTGGTCTTCAGGGTGTTTTGGGTCTTCAGGATGTTTTGGGTCTTCAGGATGTTTTGGGTCTTCGGGGTCTTTTGAGTATTTTGGGTTGTCGGGGTGTTTTGGGTCTTCAGGGTCTTTTGGGTCTTCGTGGTATTTTGGGGCTTCAGGGTCTTTTGGGTCTTAATGGTCTTTTGGTTCCTCTGTGTCTTTAAGGGTCTTCGGGATCTTTTTTGTCTTCGGAGTGTTTTGGGACCTCAGGGTATTTTGGGTCTTTGGGGTCTTTGGGGTAT
Organism: Myxine glutinosa; assembly: GCF_964187855.1. Classification (NCBI taxonomy): domain Eukaryota; kingdom Metazoa; phylum Chordata; class Myxini; order Myxiniformes; family Myxinidae; genus Myxine; species Myxine glutinosa. Next base: position 129,679,008 of record NC_136263.1, read on the forward strand.
TCAGCATCTTTTGGGTCTTCAGGGTCTTTAAGGGTCTTTGTGGTCTTCAGGGTGTTTTGGGTCTTTGGGGTATTTTGGTTCTCATGGGTCTTCGGGGTGTTTTGGGTCTTTGGGGGCTTTTGGGTCTTTTGGGTGTTTTGGGTCTTTCGGGGTGTTTTGGGTCTTTGGTGTGTTTTGAGTCGTCAGGGTATTTTGGGTCTTTGGGTCTTGTGGGTATTTTGGGTCTTTGGGGTGTTTTGGGTCTTCGGGGTCTTGTGGGTATTTTGGGTGTTTGGTGTGTTTTGGGTCTTTGGGGTGTTTTCGGTCTTTGGTGTGTTTTGGGTCTTCAGGGTGTTTTGGGTCTTCAGGGTCTTGTGGGTATTTTGGGGCTTCGGGGTGTTTTGGGTCTTCAGGGTGTTTTGGGTATTTGGGGTGTTTTGGGTCTTTGGGGTGTTTTGGGTCTTCAGGGTGTTTTGGGTCTTCAGGGTATTTTGGGTATTTTGGGGCTTCGGTGTGTTTTGGGTCTTCGGGGTGTTTTTGGTCTTCGGGTGATTTTGATATTTGGGGTGTTTTGGGTCTTTTGGGTCTTTGGAGTGTTTTGGGTCTTTGGTGTCTTTTGGGTATTTTGGGTCTTCGGGGTATTTTGGGTCTTCAGGTTCTTCAGGGTCTTTCAGGGTATTTTGGGTCTTTAAGGGTATTTTGGGTCTTCGCGGTCATGGTGGTCTTGGAGGTCTTGGTGGTCTTAAGGGTCTTGGGGGCTTTAAATGGTCATCAAAGGTCTGAGGGGTCTCAGCAGTCTTAACATACTTAAGAGGGTTAATTAAGAGGGTATTAATTTAAATTGCAGAAGAAGAAGATCTTTTCGTCGTTTTTGTCGCAATTATAAACACTAGGGCATGCCCGTACGTGGGTGCAATGCCCGTACGTGGCTACGTGGGTACGTGGGTGCGAGTACGGTGACAATCCCCCCCCCCCTCTATTTACATGAAATGGTTTGGTCCATGAAATGGTTTGGTCCATTCGCAAAGCCAAAGCGAACGGCTTGCGAGTACGGTGACAATCCCCCCCCTCTATTTACATGAAATGGTTTGGTCCAAAGCGAACTGCTTGCGAGTACGGTGACAATCCCCCCCCTCTATTTACATGAAATGGTTTGGTCCAAAGCGAACGGCTTGCGGAGTTTGGTAAAGAAATCGCCATAGCTCGGTAACTACTTGTCCGATTAATATGAAACCTTGAAAAGGCACATCCTCGGGTCCCCAGCAATATACCTGGCAAGTTTCAAGTATATCGGACCCGTGGTTGTCGAGAAACAGCGGTCACAGACAAACACACAAACACACAAACACACAAACACACAAACACACAGACACACAGACACACAGAGATTACTGGAATTATAGATAGACTAGTGCATGCCCATACGTGGGTGCAATGCCCGTACATGGGTACGTGGGTACGTGGGTGCGAGTACGGTGACAATCCCCCCCCCCCCCCCTCTATTTACATGAAATGGTTTGGGGCATGAAATGGTTTGGTCCATTCGCAAAGCCAAAGCGAACGGCTTGCGAGTACGGTGACAATCCCCCCCCTCTATTTACATGAAATGGTTTGGTCCAAAGCGAACGGCTTGCGAGTACGGTGACAATCCCCCCCCCCCCCCCCTCTATTTACATGGAATGGTTTGGTCCAAAGCGAACGGCTTGCGGAGTTTGGTAAAGAAATCGCCATAGCTCGGTAACTACTTGTCCGATTAATATGAAACCTTGAAAAGGCACATCCTCAGGTCCCCAGCAATATACCTGGCAAGTTTCAAGTATATCGGACCCGTGGTTGTCGAGAAACAGCGGTCACAGACAAACACACAAACACACAAACACACAGACACACAGACACACAGAGATTACTGGAATTATAGATAGATAACGACATAACTGTTACAGGTGTTAGCTTGTGTTGATAACACCGCCCAGTGCACTGTGCACATGTACTTCCGGAGTTACCTCCGGAGTTACCTCCGGACGGGAAGTGCCGGACATGGAACATGGATTGCTTGAACGTTGAACTATTAACGGCTCCGTGTCCTTTCATACGAGCGTCTGAAACATGGTGACAAAGTGGCTTGATGCAAGTTACCCCATAACGGACTCCTTCAAGCACCACCGCGTGTACAAAAGTGAGTGAATAAGTGTGATCTCCCGCCGCAACGTGCTGTGCTGAAACACCTCGGGCATCGGCCTTGATCAACATGGCTGCCAACATTCCACCCCCGGACACGATGAAAATGAGTGGTGAGTGGAGCAGTAATTGGGACAATTTTAGAGCTGAATTTGAGGATTATCTACTCGCAACCGGTCTGAATGAGAAGCCAGAGGAAGTGCAAGCGGCAACTCTGAGAATGGTGATGAGCAGCGAATGTCGTCATGTTTATAAGAACAACTTGAATCTCACAGCCGAGCAGGAGAAAGACGTGTCGGCCATACTAATTGCGTTAGAGACGTACTGTACTTCAAGCCGGCAAGAAACGTGATTTTTGAACGATACGTGTTCGGCAGCTGTAAGCAAGAAGAGGGAGAATCGATTGACAATTTTGTTATGCGTCTCAGAGAGAAAGCGGCATCTTGTGAATATGGCTTATTGAAGGACGAGCTGATTAGACAAAATCGTTCTTGGCATTGCTAATGAGAGTACACGCCGTCGCCTCCTGAGGGAATGGGATTTAACCCTAAACAGCACGCCATTCTGTACACTGATTGATCTGATTGATATACCTGATTGATCTGCTCCACATCATACTGCTCCTGCTGCATGCTACAAACTGGAGCACCATCTGACTGGGCCTTTGACAAAACAACAGCTCATAAGCATGTAAACGATGTTTTCAATGGGCCAATAGAGTCAGTTCCAGGAGAAATACATTTTAAACTGGACGCCCAAATCCGTCCAGTCCAGTGCTCCCCACGCAATGTACCCGTGGCCATGAAGTCCGCCGTGAAGGCACAGCTGGACAGACATGAGGCAGATGGGCACATTACCACTGTGACCGATCCAACAGACTGGATAAGTAACATGGTCATAGTAAAAATGCCTGAGAAGCTGAGAATTTGCATAGATCCAAAGTTTTTGAACCAAGCACTGCGAAGATCTCACTACCTCATGCCAACACTTGAAGATGTCTTATACAAACTACCAAAGGCATGGGTATTCACACTCGTAGATGCACGTGATGCACAACTCGTAGATGCACAATGCAAGTTAGATGAGAAGAGCAGTTACCTGACAACATTTTGGATTCCCTGGGGCAGGAAACGGTGGCTCAAACTGCCTTTTGGAGTCTCCGTAGTACCAGAGGTGTACCAATGCAAGCAGCATGAGCTATTGGCTGGGCTAGATGGAGTAGAACCCATTGCAGATGACATCCTCATTGTTGGCTGCGGGGATACAGATGACGAGGCAGATAGTGACCACGATGCAAAGTTACTGGCGCTGATGGACCGCTGCAGGCACGTTACCCTATAGAGCCCTAGGGGTCATATATGACCCTGCCTAATTAACTGCCACCAATTTAAGACGCTGATCACATATCTATATCCACACCCTTTTAAGCCCAGTGTTCCATCCGTGATCCCGTTAGTACATGTACGTCAGTATAGATGGTGCCACTGAGGTTCACTCTCTGATCAAAGATGGAAGCCCCCATTGTTACATGCTGACCTCAGATCTGGACCACGGAAAAGTTGTCAGACACACACATAAAGGTAAGTTTACCGTAACTACTGATGGTAATTATTCAAATGAAAGGTCATCGAATGTAAATGAATATGCTATATACTTTTAGTAAGAAAAATCCGCTGACTACAGGGGTTCCCATGTCGATGGCTCACTGGTGACCCACTGGGCTACGGGTGTCATGTTGGTGGGCCACCAGTGACCCACTGGGTCTTGGTGTTACCTGAAATTGTGGACACTTATGTCTGATAGGCTCTTCTTATACAATGGTTATTGATAAATATTGAGTCACAGCGTTTTGAAAGCGTTTGTTTTATATCCTGCCCTGAAATTAACTACTATTTGCCGATTTTACATATAAATACATGTTCCCTTTTTACTCGCAGGATGTCATTGCACACACAGAGAAGAAGGAACCTAAATGTACATGATGTCATTTCCCAGCTGGATGGTGATGTCAGTTTCGTGAGCAGTGTCTGAAGATTGTTCCTGGCAAAGAACAGTCTATCGATGAAATGATGGTAGCGTTCAAGGGCTCGTTCAGTGGGATAAAGCAATACATGAAGGGAAAACCGACAAAATGGGGATTCAAGATTTGAGCGAGATGCAGTGTGACCAGTCTATTGCACGACTTTGACGTACAGTCACGTGAAAAAGTAAGTACACCCCATGTAAAGTTTTGACTTTTTCAACATATTTCATCATACAGCTATTTGATCTTCATTTCAACAATATTGATAGATAAAGGTGATATAATATAACAAATATCATGAAACATTTACATTTTGTTGTACATTGTATAATTTAAATAAACATAAATGCAAATTTCGCATGTAGAAAAAGTAAGTACACCCTTGGCTCTAATAAGTGGTATTGTCCCCTTTGGCAGAAACAACCTCAAGTAGGCGTTTCTTATAACTGTCTACCAGTCTCTGACATCGACTGGGAGAAATTTTTGCCCACTCCTCCATGCAGAATTCTTTCAGCTGTGCGATGTTTGAGGTGTTTCTTGCATGCACAGCTCGTTTCAAATCCCCCCACAACATCTCGATGGGATTTAGATCCAGGCTTTGACTTGGCCATTCCAGAACCCTCCATTTCTTTATTTTCAGCCATTCCTTGGTGGATTTACTGGTATGCTTAGGGTCATTGTCATGTTGCAAGGTCCACCTTCGGTTGAGCTTCAACTATCCGACAGATGGCCTCATATTATCCTCAAGCACCCTCTGGTACAATGAAGAATTCATAGTGGATTATATGATGGTGAGTTGCCCAGGCCCTGATGCAACAAAGCTGCCCCAAACCATAATATTTCCACCACCATGCTTTACAGTTGGTATCAGGTTCTTGTGGTCAAATGCTGTCTTTGGTTTTCGCCAAACATATCTTCTGGTACTGTGGCCAAACAGCTCTACCTTTGACTCATCTGTCCAGAGCACATTGTTCCAGAAGTGCTGGTCTTTGCCGAGGTGTTCATTGGCAAACTTTAGTCTTGCCCTGATGTTCTATCTGGACAGCAAAGGTTTCCTCCTGGCACACCTCCCATGTAGATCAAATTTGTGCAGCCTCTTTCTAATGGTAGACTCATGCACTTTGACATCAACAGTGGCATGATCTACCTGTAGGTCCCGTGATGACATTCTGGGGTTCTTCGAGACTTCTTTATGCATCTTGCGGTCTCCTCTCGGGCTGAACTTGCTGGGGCGGCCTGGCCTGAACAAGTTGGCAGTTGTTTGGAATCTTCTCCACTTGCAGATGATCTTCCGGACAGTCGAATGATTGATTACAAATTGTTTGGAGATCTTTTTAAATCCCTTCCCAGACTCATAGGCATAAATAACCTTCTTTCTGAAGGCCTCAGAGAGCTCTTTTGATCTAGGCATGGTGATGCCGCACACTTCAACAACAAAGAGCAAACCAAACTAAATTTCTGAGATTTAAATAAGACAGGTTCCTCCAAGACCCTCTCTAACGATGTTCTACTCATTTGCACCTGAGCTGGTGCACATGATTCTAATTTTAGGTGTTTGAAGTAGTGATAAATGTAGGGGTGTACTTACTTTTTCCACATGCGAAATTTGCATTTATGTTTATTTAAATTATACAATGGACTACAAAATGTAAATGTTTCATGATATTTGTTATATTATATCACCTTTATATATCAATATTGTTGAAATGAAGATCAAATAGCTGTATGTTGAAATATGTTGAAAAAGTCAAAACTTTACATGGCGTGTACTTACTTTTTCACGTGACTGTATATCAGGGGAAAAACAATGCTGCTCGAGAAAAAAGTCCCATTGGAGTTGGAGGGGACGTCATTGTCAACCTGTGCGAGACACTGCAAAAGCACAATAACTATGTGATGAAAGAAATGAGATAGAAATATGAGATATGAGAAAGCGATGACCAAACGTGGTCGGGGAACTTACGACTGCCGTGTTGAAAAGGACATAAACATAGTTTGTGTCAGGTGGATCGACACCAAGCCCGTCAAGCTTATGTCTTCAGGCACTGGACCAGAACCACTCGATATAGCATGTAGCTGGGATAAGAAGAAAAAGGATTTCGTTGAAGTACCCAGACCAAATGTCATCAAGGAATACAACGAGAACATGTGAGGAATTTACCTCATGGATTCGTGTATCTCGCGCTACAAATATCCACTGAAATCGCGTCGATGGTACATGTACTTGTTTTGTCAGTTTGTAGCCATTGGTGTTGTCAACCCTTGGTTCCTGTACCGTCGCGACCATGAGCAACTGCGAAGAGACAAGAAGCAAGCATGCAATCTTCGCAGTTTCCAGGCAACAATTGCAACCGGCATCATCAAAGTCAATCGCATCCGCAAGCGAGGTAGACCAAGCGACGCCAGTCCGAGTGCTCCCAAACCACCAAAACAAGTTCGTCGGCCACCGAACTTGGACTCTCGAAAAGACCAAGTAGCCCACTGGCCAATCAAGAGTGAAAAATGCGCCGTTGTGCCTTATATGTAAAAATGAAAACTGACACATACTGTGAAAAGTGTGAGGTGCCACTGCGTTTCATGGAAAAACGAAATTGCTACAAGGAGTACCATTCTGTGTACAGTTACAGATATATGCTCCTATTTAGATTTCAAGTGGGGTTATAAGACTGGGAAGACAAGGAGGGGTACACAATGGTGCATGTCACAGTGTAAATCCAGAATTAACGCCTTGTACATCCATAGCAGATGTACAAACAGTCAGTGCAACTTTATGATATATTTTAGATTTATTGAGACCAGTACACCATCGGTCAACAATGACCCAATGGGTCACATATGACCCAAAGCCAAAAAGTATGTCAACGGCTTAATTTCTTCGAAACTTTGTATTTTTCCTGATTTGTGTTCACAAATAAATCTTTTAAACGAAATAAATATTTTTTTCCATGACTGCATTTGTTCTTGGGCTCTAGAGGGAGACTAAGACTTGGCCTGAAGAAGCTGCAGTTCAAGGTAGCAAAGGTCCGGTTCCAAGGACTTGTACTGTCTTCAAATGGCCTGACGGCTGATCCTGAAAAGGTGAGAGCCATTCTGGAAATGTCACACCCAACAGATGGGAAGGCGGTCCAGCGTTTCATTGGCTTTGTGACCTACCTTGCCAAATTCATGCCACACCTTTCTGAGGTTTGTGAGCCGTTGAGGAGACTGCTGGACAAGGATGCGATATGGCATTGGCTGCCGAAACACGATGCTGCAGTGCAGGAAATAAAGCGCCTGGTCACCATGATGCCTGTATTAATGTACTATGACATCTCAAAGCCAGTCACTATACAAAGTGACTCAAGCCAAAATGGACTGGGGTGCTGTCTCATGCAAGAGGGACAACCGGATGCATTTGCATCAAGGGCGCTAACGCTGACGGAACAAAACTATGCACAAATCGAAAAAGAATGCCTGAGCATTATGTTTGCCTGTCAACGCTTCCATCACTATCTGTATGGCCGGCAAGTGATCACGGCAGAGACTGATCACAAGCCGCTCATTGCCATTTTCAGCAAGCCTCTCCTGAGCGCACCTAAGCGGCTCCAGAGCATGCTGCTCACACTCCAGGACAACAGCCTCGGGGTTGTGTACAAGCCTGGGCCTAAAATGTATATCAGCGACATGCTCGACAGGGCAAAAGCAGCGGTCAGTTCTTACAATGTGGAACATGAGCGACACACAGTTTGTAGCAAGCAGCAGGAGCAGTATGATGTGGAGCAGATCAATCAGGCAGATTACCTGAACGTCACTGATCGACGCCTGCTTCAGATCAGACAGCACACAGACAGAGACGAATACCTGCAAGCACTAAAAGCTGTTGTCTTGGCCGGGTGGCCTGACCAGAGAGAGGAGACATCTCTTTCTGTTGGAGATTATTGGCTATGCAGAGATGAAATCAGTGTGCAGAATGGCGTGCTGTTCAAAGGTCAGAGAGTTATCATACCAAAGTCTTTGCGACCAGAGATGCCGGCACGAATCCACTCCAACCACATTGGAGGGAAGCATGCTGCAGGCAAGCATGCGATACTCTCTTCTGGCCAAACATGCAAGCAGAGATCAAAGACTTTGTCAGTAAATGTTCCGTGTGCAATGAATATGCACATGAGCAGCAAAAGGAGACGATGATGTCACACGAGTTGCCTACACGGCCCTGGCAGATCATCAGCATGGACTTATTCAAGTACATTGGGAAAGACTTCCTCCTGATGGTCGATCACTATTCTAACTTCTGGGAAATTGAGCTGCTCCCAGACTTGTCTGCTGAGACAACAATCCGGTGATGCAAGGCACAATTCGCACGTCACGGTCAACCGGACCGTGTAATCTCTGACAATGGGCCTCAATTTGCAGGCGAGCAATTCAGACGCTTAACCATCGAATGGGAATTCTAGCATCTCACATCCTCTCCACGACACCCCAAAGCCAATGGCAAAGCTGAGTCTGCCATCAAAATCGTAAATAACCTGTGCAAGAAAGCTACATGTGATGGCAAAGATGCCTGGAAGGCCATACTCCAGCGGAGGAACACACCAACAGAGGGCATGGATAGCAGCCCAGCCCAGCGCTTGATGTCAAGAAGGCTGAAAACACCTTTACCTGTGACCACCAAGTTGCTCGAGCCTTGTGTTGTGCCAGGTGTTTTGGAGAAACTGCGTCAAAAAAAGCAGATATCCAAGCTCAGCTATGATAGGTCAGCCAGAGACTTACCTGAACTAAATGTTGGTGAGTACATCCGTATGAAACCACTGCCTGGAGACCGAACTGGTCGCTCGAAAATAGGAACCTGCGTGCAACAGGTTGCCCCACGCTCCTATCTCGTGGATGTGGAGGGTGCCCTGTATCGCCGCAATCGCGTGGACCTGAGAATAGCTGAGTCAGCACCACCTCCCTGTTATGGACAGCCAACGGATGGGCCAGCGGAGGAAAGGCACAACGGGAGCATCACAAGACCGGATGTGCAAAGTGAAGACAAAACTGCCATTGAGCCTGAGGGCTGCAATACAACAACAACAACAACAACATGCATTTTAAGGCCATGTTCCCTGCAAGAGCGGGGTTAGCCTTGCGGTCCCCATGACAATCTTCTCCATTTTGCCCTATTTTCTGCATCTCTCCTTGTTAACCCCCTTGCCCGCATTTCTTCTTCCACCATCTTTAGCCAAGTCTTTCTCGGTCTTCCCCGTCCTCTACTTCCTTCTACATTAACTTCCATCACTCTTCTCAACCAGTCACTTTCATCCTTCCTCAATACATGACCAAACCATCTCAACCTGGTCCTCTTCACAGCATCAATCACAGGCAATATTCCCATCATCTTTCTCAATTCATCATTTGTCTTCCTCTCTCTCAACAATACTCCGCACATCCATCGAACCATTCGCATTTCCATCCTTTCCAACCTTCGTTGCTGCTCTACGTTCATTACCCATGTCTCGCTCCCATAAATCATAACACTTCTCACACATGCAGCATACACCTTTCCCTTCAGCTTCAGCGACACTCTCCTCCTCATCAGCACGCCACTCAGTTCCCGAAACTTCTTCCATGCACATCTCACTCGAGCAACCGTTGCCGAGTCTGATCCACCTTCTCCATTCAGCATGTCTCCGAGGTAGCAAAATATTTTCACACCTTCCAGCTTCACGCCGTCTCCAAGATCCAACTCAACATTTCCTCCATCTGCAGCTCCCTCTGTGCACACCTTACATTTGAATGTAGCTGCCACACTGGTTAATGACCCTCTCAGACCACTACATTTTTGATGAACCCACTCAGCACACATTGCACATTGAATGGAGTTCACTCCGACACCCTTCCTGCACACAGCACATGGCCACTTCCCAGTTCTTTCCACCTCACCACATGCTTTACCACTTGCCATCACCTTTGTCTTTCCGATATTCACCTTCAGACCTTTTGTCTCCATACATTCCTTCCACTTGTTCATCTTTTCCTTCAGTCCATCCATACTTTCCGCAATCAACACCAGATCATCTGCATACAACAACTCCCACGGTAAACCCTCCTTTACGGTCTGAGCCAGCACCTCCATCACAGCTACAAATAGTAGTGGACTTAGTACCGACCCCTGATGCACTCCCACCTTCACCTCAAACTCACCACTGTTCCCGTCCTTCGTCCTTACAGCTGTGCGTGCTCTTTTGTACATTGCCATCACTACTCTGATCAACCATTCCTCCACTCCTAACTTCCTCAATGCCCATGTCAATACTTTGCATGGAACCCTATCGAATGCTTTCTCCAGATCAACAAACCCAAAAAACAACTTCTTCCTCTTATCCATGTACTTCTCCTGCAACTGCCTCACAATGAAAAGCGCATCTGTCGTTCCTCTTCCTGGCATAAATCCAAACTGCATTTCGTCGATCTTCACTTTCTTCCTTATCCTCCTCTCCAACACCCTTTCCAATACCTTCATTCCATGCTCCAATAACTTTATCGCTCGGTACGAGCCACACTCCAGAGGGTCACCTTTCCCCTTGTATAGAGGGACGAGGGTACTCAGTTCCCAATTCACTGGAATGCGGCCTTCTTTCACCACCAGATTACAGATCTCTGTCATTCTCTTCACACCCCAACTTCCTGCTGCCTTCAACATATCTCCCACAACTCCCGTCGGCCCTCCCGCTTTTCCACTCTTCATTGCTTTTATCGCTTCCTCAACTTCCTTCTCAGTTATCTTCTCTGCCGGTCCTAAAACTGGGTTACTCTCCATGTTGCCATCCCATTCATTCTCTGTATTCAACAGCATTTCCATATATCTTTTCCATCTTCCTTTAATTCCATCTGGGTCGACAACGATTTGTCCCACTTCATCCTTCAAGCAACTCACCCCCATCACATCACACCTCTCTTTCGCTATGTGCTTTGCAATCCTGAATACTGCTTTCTGACCCTCTTCCGAATCCAAGCGTTCTCCGAACATTTTCCAACATGCCTCCTGCGCCTTTGCTACCTCTTTCTTTGCAGCCTTCCTGGCTGCCTTATAACTTACATGCTCTGCTGTTTCTGCTCCCGTACCCTTCGCCTTCTGCCACTCTTTGAACTTCTTCCTCTTCTCGTCAATCCTCTTTCCAACCTCAACATCCCACCACCATGTTTCCGAGTGCCTCGGTGGTCCTTTTGTCCATCCACATACCTCACCAACGGCTCCCAACAGACTAGCTTTCATTGACATCCAACTACTTTCAAGCTCAACCACATCATCCTCTACCCTACTCAGCCTCTCTTTTAATGCCTCCCTTACTGTCACCTCTTTCAACCTCCACACCTTCATTCTCGGTTGGTACTTCACCCGCCGAGCTCTCCTCGCACCTTTCACCCTTATGTCGCAGACAACCAAGTGGTGCTGTGAAACAGCCTCCTCCCCCGGGATCACCTTTGTGTCCCGGAGGTGCCCCCTATCTCGCCGACGCACCATCAGGTAGTCAACGGTTGTCGTCAACCCACCTGACGTGTATGTAACAAGCTTATTGTCCTCTTTCTGGAACTGAGTATTACAAATCAACAAATCAGCTCCATCAGCAAACTCCAAAATCCTTTCACCTTCTCCATTTCTCACACCATATCCGTAACCCCCATGAACTCCCTCAAAACCGTCCATACTCCTTCCCACATGTCCATTCAGGT